>NC_054084.1:27415307-27715307 GCF_017562075.2 Anopheles merus | reverse complement strand
GAGTCACCCTGTGTTGTATGCAATCTGCTTCACATTGTGTTGCGTTTATACATTTCGTACGCCCCTGATGGTATGCAATGTTTTGTTTGTATCGCTACAATAAAGTATGCAATAAATAGCTTGTCCGATCGGTTTACAGGATATGCAATCCGCATTGATTGTACCAAAAACGTCATGCCGTGACGCAGAAAATTGAAGCAAATATGCATTTTTATTTCGTTTCCAATACTTGTAGAACCACTATCAGATGTCCTTAGGTTTATGTTTATCCATTTTCCTCTTTTTGTCTTTTTAATAGAGTAACATAACATATGAATCGTATTATAATTTCTTATTTGTCATATTTCTTCACATTTCTTTCCCGGAAAAACTGTTGGATTACAATCAAATCACAATAATTAAGGTGATGGATTATTCAATGATCCTTTCTTAAATCATTTTCATCAGTATCTTTTGCTTAAACGTGGAGTTAATTGAATTTTTATCTACAATTGTGTGCTACTTGTCAATCAAAGCACATTCCAGGTGCCGTTGCGGAAATGAAACAATGGCAGTAGCAGCTCTATCGGCTTGTAATTAAATTGCAACACACGCAGAAAGTGTCTTTATTGGGAAGCTAGGGCGCGCTAGGGGATATTAATGGCTGGCCGGTGATTATTATTGTGAAGCCAGGCTTATAATTACACCACTCCTGGCATCATCATGATCGAACTGATTTTTCTTTCCAATAAGAAAAGTGCACATTCACAAACGGCAAGGATGTAGAAGATGCCAGAAGGTGGATAAAATAAGGACACCCTGATTACGATGCGTAGGAGCACTGTTGGCGTAATCGTCCTGGCAGTCTGCCTGCGAGAATCAACTGAGCGATGAGTCATCGGTTTCCTAGCCCAAAAATACACGCACCCGATTGTGTCTGGTGCTGCGGGCTGCTCTGAACGGAGGGGCGTTTGAAATCAAGCAAAAGGAAAATTCATGTTCTTCCTTCCCGCCCTGTCGTCTTTCCCTGTTCTGCGATGTTGTTTACTTAGTTGGCTTTTTCAAGATGGGGGAAAGTGTCCCCTTCTTCCTACCACCTTCATCTTTTATCGTAGATGCTTTTCTGCTTTTTGAGCAAAATTGGGCCAATGTTCTTTAGGCTGGTGCTGCTGCTTTAAATTGCGCTTTGGCGCTGAAGCTTCTGCATACAGAACCGTCCCGACAGAAGCACACGTGCCTGAAAAGTGTATGGATCGAAATGTGTGAGCGTGTGTGTGTGGGACACATTCGTTAGAAGTCTCGTTAGGTAAAAGTTGGTCACGGCGTTTGCTCTGACGATGCTTCGTGTGAGAAGAAGAAACATTCAACCAGCAAGAATGCAGGATATTTGCTTCACAAACCAACATTAAATGCTTGTTGTTGGAGCACGATGGGCTAGACTAGACCCTTCTTCGTGGTGGTTATTGTATTATATATGCGCTTGAAACATAAGCCACAGCCACATTGTGTATCTCCTTTTGAAGAGCTCTCGGTTTGTTGTTTGGCTACCATCTGGTGTGGAGGCGCTTACGCTTTTCCACACAAACAGAGCCCGTAAATGACGTGCTCAAGCCCTACGGCGCGTGTAAGCCTGCAAAGATAGTCTATTGCATGGATTTGAAATGGATTTACAAGTAGCAGAAGGCAGTTCCTGTGAAGAAAGGCTTTTCCTGGAAGCCCGTAAAAAGAAAGGAAACTTTAGCGTGGCCTTGCAGCAGGCAGATGAAGGCCGTCGAAAATGATGGCGCTATTTGCATTCGCCAAACAGCAAGCGAGTCTTAAAAAGGGGATCCCGGGATCGAGTTTTATTTATCCTCCTCTCCGCCTTTGGGGTGTATAGCTTTTGTCAGCCTGTTTAGTATTGGGGTTTGCTGTTGTTTGTTGTTGATTTCTGAAGTACCTGAAGCTGCCCACTAAGATACGCTGGAAAAGCTTCTACGAAGCGTGGTTTTGTTTACTGTCCGGGCTCAAATCCTTGCGGGCTCTGTTTGCTGATGATGTTGCTATGCTCCTTGCCAGTTGGGGTGACGCACTGAGGGGTTAGCAGTAAATGAAATATAAATGTTTTATGTTATGTTTGAAGTAACTGTCAGCAACTCCATCGAGAAGCGTCAATTATTCAACAACGACCGCAAGAGCTGTGCCGTGGCGCAATCGGTTGTGCCTAAAGTGGTGGTTTAAGGCTGTTTTCGCTTGGACAAGAGCCTGTAGAAATACTTACTTGAGAGGCTCGGTAAAATTTGTAGGATAAAATGTATATCAAAAGACGATCAAATTCTGGTGGTTTTAAAAAAAAGGTCACAATACTACACCCGAGAGTCATTTGTGGGACAATTTATGAACTCTTTAGTGGCGAGAAGAAGTTACCCAACGGGTCGTAAACATTCTGCCACAGGAAGAACGTTCCAACGGGCGACAATAATGTGTACAACTTTCTTCATCCCGGAAATGGTGACATTTTCTAATGCCGTCTGAAAACCATCCTTATGGGTCGTAAAAACCTCCAACAAGAAAAAGCCACACTCTTGACCGACTCCTGCTCTGGAAAGTCTTGATGATGCCCCCTGCTCTGGAGGAGTCTATTGGCGTGGCAATGAGTAACGGCACAACGGGGAGGATTGCTTTTAAAACGCCAGCTACCGGCTATGACCTTTTCCCGGTGCGATAAAGCGCCGATCCTGGTGACATTTGAATGACACGATGCCTTCACAAATGAACGGTCCGGATTGAGCTGTGCTTTCTTCCGTAACTGAGTCGTAACTTTCTTTTCGATAAATTATGATCTTCTCGATTATGTTCGATTGAAATCCGTTTGAATGTCTTCCTTTTTTTCTTGCTTCTGGTGACAACTTTATTGATTTCTTTGGGTATTTGTGTGTGTGTGTGTGGGTATTTCATCAGCAATGGATGATGATTTTTCGATCAAAGAATTACGCACCAGTTCGCAAGCGGCAAGAAAGGTACACTGGAAGGTTCGTATCGAAATCGAATTAGTTGCGCTTGACGGACAACGGAACCGGGTCGATCGACCGACGCACTTCTGGGCGATCATAAATTGCAGGATATTGGACCGTTTTTCTTTCGCCACGGTAAGCATTACTGTAGGCCCACTAACCGGCTGGACGAGAGTAGAAAGAAGATACTGCTGGACCTGGTATGGCGGGTATGGCGGGTGATGATTGATCTGAATGATTTAATCGGCTTCTACCGTACCGGGACTCGTTTGAGTTCAAGCGAAACGGCGGTCCTGGATGTGTGGGTTGAATACGATCGCTATGGGGCATTTCTGGGTTGCTCCAGCACGGACCGGCCGTGGGAGAATTGCCGCATCGAGCCGTCCCGTTGCGGTCCGTTACAAAAGTTAAACAAAATGAAAACATCTGACCGTTATCCTTTTGCGTCAACCGTCGCGAGAAACCAGAAGGATGCTCGGGATCCAAACCGGAGTGACGAAGATGACGTTGAGTGGGTATTCGGAGCATTGAAGTATCGGATGGGATGAAAAAAAAAGGTTTCAATTTTGAATTTCTGACCGGAAAAAGCAAAAACATACTTCAGAGCGATGGAAAAAGGTGTAATAATAATAATAAAAGCCAACAGACAGGAGCAGCGGTCTTGCGAACTAAAACGCCATCGTTCAGGAGCGTTAAGGAAAAACAGTCCTGTCACTGGAAAGTACTCAACGTTTTATTATGCTTTAAAACATGGAAATTGATATTTTTTTGAAAAACAAAACAAACACCCTATGGACAATAATAACCCTTTTTCCTGTGGGCAGCGAGAGCACATTGAACTGGCGCAAGAGTTTTGTTTGAATTGAGGTCGTTTTTTTATTTTTGAAACGGACAATCAAAAGGATGTCAAACAGCTCACCTCAGTTGAAGCTGTCAATAGAGTGGCTAGAGTGACTGTTCGTGCATTGACAGCAGCGCAATCGAAATGCGAGGGTGAATGCATTTTTCCGCTGCACTTTCATCACTGAGGAATTGTCCACAAGGAAGGGCAGCGAAGGGATTGTTTTGTATGCTTTCAACACTCTGGTAGACACAGATGGACAGGAATTGTTTTTTTTTATTGTGTCTATGAATGGAAATTAAAAAAGAGTAAAATGACATAGCTTGGCATAATGAAAGGCTTGAACCTGAATTAAAATCGAAAAAAATTAATTAAAGTGAACAGACACAGTGATTGAAGCATAGATCTCTGTAGCATAGTATAATTAAGTGGGAATATCCTAGGGTAATATTACTCAAAATGTTAAGGTTTTGGTCAAGTATCGACCGCTCTAGTCCTTTTAATATTGACAATAAACATTCATTATTTATTTTATGATTTATGTTGCCTTTTCGGAGTGTTTTTTTTTTGTTCTCTATACGTACATTAATGTTCCCTGTCCTGGTGAAAAATGAATCAAGTTTGCGTAAAATCAACACAGTAAAATCTATTTCCCGTTTTTTTTCGTATAGTTGAATCAGTGGTCAGCGGAAGACCAAAAACATGTGTTAGATTTGCACACGCACACACAAGAGGCTCACTGTTGGATTTGCACATCGTTGCCCCGCGTTTCTGTGTTTCTCTTTTTGCAGACCTGATGGAAAAAGATCGACACGCTGGACATACATTATCCCATCCCGTCAGCCTTGCACCATCGTTTGATGGATGATGCAAAATGACTTTTTTCACACCATGCAATTAATTTTAATGACACTTTAGTGCGTCCGGATTGCGTACGGCGCAATTCCAACCGAAGGACTGCGGGTTTGTGTGTGTCGATAAACTCTGTCGGAAAGGAAACCAAACATCGAATGTTGTTTGCTGAAACCCTGTCCGAAACACCCTCTACGATTCGTAATGACGGGGAAATACACAGTGTCCTACGGTCTGAGCTTTTACTACTATTTGCTCACCCGTTGACATTAGTTTGTGGTCGCAGAGTGGGGCAGTAGTGGCGTCCTGAAGAAGCCTTTTGTTCCATGTGTGTGTGTGCGTTCTTTCGAAACGGATTTTTGTGGACATTTTGGGCATACAAGGCAAAAGCGGAAAACGGACACTTCGCTAACAAATTGTCGATCAATCTCGAGTGCCGGTGTTGCAGCCGGGCCAGTGTGGTGATGAATTTTGATTAATGATAGACACATGGTAGCAAAGAGCCCATGGTGTGGACGACCTACGTGGTTGTCATCGTAATGGTTTTTTCAAGTGTCGATCGGATTTTGTCCGAACGGCCTAATGGGAGGACATTAGAGTGAAGGACATTGGCAACAGTAAGCGAGCAGTACGGAGGGACCGAAGCGATCGATGACCTGATTGACAAATGCGAGGAAACTGTGCCAATGTGTGAAAATGTATTCATTAGGTTCAGCTTAGCGGAAACATTGCAACGGAATTGGATGAACAAAAAAATCGTTCGTAGACACTTTTTTAACGACTTTTATAAAACGTAAAATGAGGTCATCGATCGTCATTTTTGTTTGTTCTCAATCCACGCGTCCTTTTACAATTTTATTTCATTTTCCATTTTGCAACGGTTACATCGCGCGCGTCCTGGCTCGTACACCTTTTGTTTTGCAACGTGGCATGCACTGTACACGAAGGACATTTCGCGAAACTGTACATCTCGTTCGACAGTTTCATGAATGGTTCAGAAATTGATGTCCGCGTGAGCTATTAAAACAGTCTGTTTTCCACCGAAATGTGTCCATCCCGCGGAATGGGTCGAAGGGTCAAGAAGAGCGTGAAGGAGCAGGGAAGAGCACATCAACATATTTGTATGCATCCACTGCAACGAGGTCAGGACGGTCGGCTGGTGCTGACGGCCGAAAACAGCTGGCAGATGGTTTCGATCGCACTACTCGTACAGCTCGTTGCACCCGTTGACCGCAGTTTGCAATTGCAAATAGAGTTTAAAAGGCGAAAAAAATGCATACCCATACACAGACACAGACATAGCGTATGCAATTTTGATGCGCCTTTTATAGGATAATACTACTGCTACTGGTTTTTTTTTTTGTTTGCTGGCTGGGTGTTTTGAACATGAACGTTATTTTTAGCAGTATTTTATGTGGAAATGCAAAATAGGTTTAAGCGGCTTGTGTTGGCGGTTCGGAACATGGTACAGAGGGAGTAAACAACCCTCCCGAATGGGTATTGCAATTGCTGCTTGAAATGATAACGCATGTTGTACTGGCGTGTGTTTGTGTGTGTCAAAATGATGGATTTAACGACCGGCTGTTGTGGGAGTAGTGTGCTGTGTAGGCATCATCGTTAAATGTTAATGATTGGAACATACGCTGTTGATGTGGAGGATTGGCCCATTTTAATGGAAAATTGTTAGTGAGTTGTGATATGGTTTAAAATTAGATAACATTCACGGTATTGTGATTGCAAGCGATATTAACTAATTTAATCATTTTCGAATCATTTTCAGAACACAAAGAACACATGTTTGTGTTTTGCTTGTCTAAAAACGATTGCTCTTGCAGTAGTTTTTGAGATAGCGATAGAGGAGCTAATAATTGGAAATATCCAGGTTATCCCAGTGATTTGAAACTATGGCTAGCTCGTTATGTTATGTATCGTTTGTCAGAACTACAAAATGTTCGTAGAATTATACTGAACATGTCTATTTCCAGTAATACGAGCAATTAAGGACATACCGTAGAGCATTACTTTGAAGTAACAGTATGTATGACCGCTCTTTGAACATTGGCTTTGTAGTTCGTCTGATTGATATTTACCAGAAACATCATAGACGTTACAGTGTTATTTTCCTGGGAAAATGATTGTCTGGGGCAGTCTACTATTGTAGGCATATTTGCGTCGAAATCAATATTTGATGAAATGCCGCTTGGTCTTGCAAAACATTTTATGTTCAATTGCTCGTCTGAAATTAAATATTTTAAGGACGTTCAGCGTAATATTGAATACTTAAAGGACATCATTGAATTTTTCATGGAAGGTTGCTCTGAATACTGTTAAACTCTTTGCCTCTTTGATTTGTTCAGTCTTTTGTAGGACGCATGTTGTATTCAGATACATTTTCGGGGATCTTCGGGTATCGGGGGACAGTGTTTAGAAAATACTTCAAAACTGATCAGCGCCCATAAACTGTCCATCGCACAATGACGCTTGTTATCATGTAATATGCCGTTGGTCTTCAACGATGTTCGCTAAATACTTCGAGCCTGAGAGGATCTTTGTAATTGCAATTTATGCGCTGCACAATTGGAACAATGATGGACTCCTCGATCGAACGCAGCAAAAGTATTCTTGTTTGTAAGGAAATGTTCACTCCCAAAGAGAAAAAAAGCACACCTTCCTTGTTTCGTTCATTGTTCCCGAAGAAATAAAGGTCCCCGATGTCAAGCTGAACTATGCCAAAAGTAGCAAAAGGTATGAGAGGAAGGCAACAACAAAAAAAGTTATGCAAAAAGCAAAATGAGGTCCAAATGAATGGCGCGGTACATAAATAATTGCCCAACTGGTCAATTCTTGGGATCCCGAGACGACGTGCCGACCGGAGGGTGCTCGAGTTTTAGTTGTTCGCCAAAAATTACGACCTTACATCATCGCGGGATCTTCGCTTTGTGGTGTGATGTGTGTTGTGCCGGTGACGAGGGAAATATGGGACACATTCTTTTCCCGTTCCGTTTTTCGACAACCGATCGATCGTCTGCTGCTGGGTGTCATGCTGGGATGTGTGTGTGTTTGCTTTGAAGCGCCAGAAGGATCGCGCTCTTCAGGATATATCTTACCGTGATGAAGGACCATTTTCGAATAGTGTGCACCTTTATGTTTCTTGCTTCTCTCTTATGCGGACCTCTTCTTTCTGGACGAGCGTATGGATTTTAACGTGCACAGGACATTGTAGTACGAAATGTTCTCATTTCAATAAATTGCAATCCTGACTGACACGTACTTGAGGAAAAGGAAATCGATCGGCGCAGGGAGGGTGGCACAATCGAACAAAACAATTGTTTCAAAAATTGCATCAATAACGAATCGCACTCGGGGACGCTCGGCTTCACTTTGATGGACAACACGGACAGGAAAACGTCCCTCTTTATCGTTATGTTTGCGCATCGTTTTCATCCGGTTGAAGAAAGAGGCTGCTCAAGGAATGTTCAGTGTTTACTATTATGGCCTATTATTATGCCCATTTTAGCGGAGTGTATAAATTACAATCATAAACTGCATTTTACAGTGGTTCGTGGTGGTCGTTGAGAAGATTTCAGTTTTATTGCTTTTCTCACATTGATTCTGAAGATGCTATGTTTCCGCGTTCGCCCTTCATTACTGTGAGGCTTTGTTTATTGTGTGATAATGCTTTTATTCCTGTGGGATATTCGGTGGGTTTCGGGCTCCGCAAGGCCAAGGAAATCAATCATCATTGTTCGTGTCTCTAGATGTCTTTTCGTATTGAACCTGTCCGTGTTGGAGTCGCGTTCTTTTTGTCTTTTAGCACACTTTCTAATGGATTTCAGTGTATTGGCCGGGCTTTTAAGGTATCGTGTTACATTGAACGTTGATCAAATATTGAACATCTAAATGGCACATTGCAAGTTTCCTTGTGGTGTCCTTCTGTGCATGCTTTATGTTGTCTAAATAGAAAAAAATCCCTTTTAACACATGTTGCCGTTCAGTAACATCGTTAAAATGAGAGCGTTTTATTCGGCCAAACGGTTCGACACGTAATAGCCAAAAAGGATTCGAAACAAAATACTTCCTTATTTATTATGCACGAATGCGCTGCTAGAGTGCATGTTTAAAAGGCAATAAATAACACCATTTGGAATATGGCAGTAAAAATCTAAACAGAAAAAACACTAGGATGTCAAACAGAGTAACTCTCTACCATCGCTCTATTTGAACAAACACACTCCACCAACTGTGGCTATTGACTGCCACATACACACACATACACACGCTATCGCAGTTCGATTGCGATCTTATTCTTTCGCGATCGTTGATGCGGAAAACCACGAAAGGGTATGGTAGAGAGCGAAAGCAAAAAAGGAATCCTCATTCGATGCATCTCATTTCTCCGGTTGACAGGATATAGAAGTGGTGTGTGTCAATAAAGTACATGCTAATGTCATACTCTTTTTTTCGGCTGGTTGGTACATGCGTGTGCCGCCTATCCTCCGCTGCGGCGTTTCGATCCTGTGGCGGTTTATTTCTGTTGCGTTATCCTTTTTTTGTGATTCGCTCACTGAACTCTGAACGTTCGACGTTATGTGTATTTATTGTATTTAAATCCCGAAGGTGGGGGAAAGCATACATACGGTACCGGGCGGTGGAACTCTCCACCAAAAGCAATAACTTTCCATCTCTCATTCTCTACGCATTTCAATGATGATGACTGTCGGACAGGCAGAAGCCACGCAATACGAATGACATGGTAGGGGGTAAAGGAAATTAAAACAACTACGGGGAAAAAGTGTCCCAAAGATGGAAAACCGCGGCTGCTGTTGCTGCTGCACGTTGCTGCACATGCAGTCCAACGCGAATGCACCGTTTAATGATGTCGGCAGCTGATAAAGTTCCATAAAATATGTAAATAGGTAGTGCGCGCACAGGGACGAACGCACGGTGGCTAGCACTGGCGGGTGAAGCTCCCTCTCCGTTGTGGCAGGAACAGAAGAACGGATGGACGGGACGGTTCGATGTGGATCGAATTAAATCGTACAAACAAACAACATCTCACGCATTCGACAGGCAATCACTTTCGTCAAATGCGTTTTCAGAGGGTATAGTTTTAGTTCAAGGGTGAATGATGGTTGCGCAATGTTGTTGGAAAACGGTCTTCGTTAAGTGTGTACACTCATTGTAATATTTTTCGCTGCAATGCGTAAGATTCGTGGTCCCTTTACACACTTTTATGAACACTCACAAAACATTCATAAAGCAGAACATTCATTCATTGAATGAATCCTATGAGTATTTTAGGATTGGAGCAATGCTTTGGATTTTCAAACATTTAGATTTCATTGTTGAGTTCTCAGATTTCGAATTTTGTAAAATATTCACATTTGCAAATACATTACAAATGTTCTAGGCAATTTAATGTACTTGACTTTATTAAATATTTGATTAATGATTAGACATATGTATCTTACGGAAATTATTCAATTCTCTCAATAGTCGCAATCAAACGATCAGATCATCAATGAATATAAGGGAACATGAGTGAAAGTCCCCGCAGAGATGATGCTAGTTCATAAAGTTAAAGTATATTTCATCGTCATCTGGACCATCGGTTATTTGTTTTGAGGCACGATCGTTTAATTATTACTTCAACTCTCCTGGCAATTACAGCTAAAATGTCACAAAAAATGCTGCATATGAACGAAAAAAAAACAAATAAACAGCTTTCCTAAAAAAATAGCTCCAGCTGTGATGGCATTTAATGGCCTTTACCGGTTTGGTGTACATTTCGAGAGAGACGATAATGACTTTAAACAACAAACACAAAAGTCCATAATGACTCATCATTCGCTCAATAATGTTTAACGCAAAATGACGACACAAAAAAACCAACTCCCACAAAAGTGTAATAGCGTTAGAATATCGCTCAATAAAGAAAGGTCAAGTAATTGCCTTTAAGTTGAATTAAAAGCTTGCTTTATCGTCCTGACGCGAAGGCTTCCTTCCTTGGGCCTCTGCGGCCAAGGGTAATATTCCGTTCCGTGGTTTCCGTCGATTGCTTATCCTTGCGCGGCGTGCGAGGCATTTGAACCGTTCCAGTTTCGGTTTCGCTGTTTTTGTGCGGTTCGTCAAACAAATTTGGTTGACGTAACCTCAAATTACGAACAATTAAACCACCCTAGCTGTAGTAGTTTTTTTTTGTATTGCCCAACGTGTGTGTGTGGGGGGGCAAATCCTTCCACGCGAACAAAGAAACCGGGGAAGAAATGTGAAGAACGCTCGGGGCAAACAAATTGGATCCTTTATGGCTGGAATTTTGCTTGACGGACAGACAGAAGGTGGTTAAAAGTGGTTTAAGTTTTTCATTTCATCAAAACATCAAAGAAGTAGGAGCAAGCGAAAAAAAACTACCTCAAGTATGTATCGCATGCGCAAGCGAGAGCCGAAGGACGAAGTGAATAACATTATACTTGAAATTGCTTACAATTTCGACAACTTCTGGTAATGTTCCGCACGCGACACGATAAGCGATCGCGAGCCATGCTTAAGTACCGTGCACTGAAGAAGGGAATACGCTTAACCCGAACACCACTATACTACGCGCAGGGTGTGTGTCTGTGTGTGTGGCACGTGATGCGTGGAAGATAAATTACACAGTACGCACGACAACCTTCGTCCTGCAGAAGATGGTTCGAAGGTTCCGAAGGGCTTTTTTTGTTGTTGGCATTGTTCTTCGGCTATCCTTTCTTCACGTCCATCTGACGGGGTATGATCGGTCGCGCGATCGCATGAAATGCATGCAGAAAAAAGGACCCCTAAGACCGCGGTGCGCTGCGCTACGGCGGGTGCGTTCGCGAAGGATCTGTGCACGCGCTCGCTTGCCGCCGGTCTGAAGTGACCGTTTAATTAGCGGTACACCAGCGGGAAGGGTCCGTTGGTGGTCCGTGGTCGACCCGTGGGACATGTGCGCTATTAATATTGATGCGAGCTGAACAACCACCTGGGAAAAGCAGTGAGCAGCGATGTACACGCGCGCGGTATCTTATCCGTCATGCTGGATCATACCTTCATAAATGCATCTAATGTGGGGTACGCGAGCGTGTGTTTGTGTTTGTAAAACGATTAGGAACGAAAAGTACACTGTTTGAAGATAGGAAGGAGCATCGTTTAATAGCAGCAGGGAGTCCTGCTAAATGACTTCATCTCGGAATTGTTGTGCATTCATTACCAAGACAATCAATTCATTGTTTTATCCCAGTGATCGATGTAGAAAGAATTTATATTTTTGTTTATTTTATGTGGCATTAAAACTGTACAAGTATATAAGAACAATCATAAAATCAATCATCAAATGCATTACTTCGTCGGGTGGCAAATTGCTACAATTCTCAAACATACCGCAAAAGATCACCTTCTGTTAAACGATGCAAATAGTTTCCTTGCGGTTACTGCCGTCAAGAACCTGCCCACAAACTTGTCCACCAGCAGACGGCTTGTCCAAAAGCTTGCAAATTTGTCAAATGTGGTGAGGACAACCTCTCCAAGACCCATTGTCAATGGGGTGGGCAATTTTCACGCACCGTCTGTGGCAGAGCAATTTGCGCAAATTCTTGAATGGTTTCAGTTTTTTGCATTGAGTTTTTTTGCAAGAAAGAAAAGGGTGGTTCATCGCCACACCATTTGTCTAATGATGGTTATTTTAATCTTTCTTTTTTGTTTTCTTTTTGCTTCTCTTGCCCCGTTTTCCGCAGGTAAACACAAACGATTCGGCGCAACTGCCACGCAACAACGCCTCTCTGGCGTTGCGATGTCAAACCATGGCGCACCAAGCCATTGTTCATATTGTGTTGGGGCAGTTTTTTTGCTGCTGCTGCTGCTGCTGCTGCTGCCGCATTCCACAACCAAGGACCACCGGTTCCAGTTCCCTGCACGTCAAACAACACGGGGCCACCACTAAGCGGAGATTGAAACACTTACTCCTAAAAACACGCCGAGCGGTGCAAAAACTTCATTTCCATACCAAACTTTTTCCATCACGCGCGCGCATCCCTTTGACATGCACAGCGTATCGGAAGAAAACAAACAGCTCATTCTCAGGTCACAGTTCTCACTCGCCTAGTAGTGCAGCAGGAATGAGGTGTATAAAAACACGATCTAAACTTCCGGATTACGGCGCGGTGCGCGCGTGATCCTTTAGCAATGGTGTGTTGCAGCAGCTAAACAAACGGAAAGCCGCAGCGAATGCAGCCGAACGATCGGGGCCCCTGGACCCGGACCCGGGCTGTCCGACGACGACCGAGCGCAGAGAAGCCGGGCATTATCACGCCCGAAACCCATTGTATTTGCATAATGAAGCGTCACGACGGCCTGGTGGTCTGTCTTTGCATTTGAGGTAACGATGGCAGCATTCGCAAAGGGTGAATAGAAACGAATACAGCACGGAAAGTCAAAGGATGCTTCCGCGTCCTAAAGATGGACGGGTCGGTTAAGCGGTTTCTTGGCAATGGCTCGGCAGCAATGAGTATAGTTTATCTGTACTATCTTACAGTATACCTTCTTGTGATGATGACCTAGATATTATTATCTCAAAACTAAAGATCTAGTGCGCTAAATGGTTTAAATTGAAACACTGCTGTAAAAGGCCTTTTAATGTTTACTCATTTGCATTATATCCAAAAGCCTCTAATGATGATAGTTTTCCTCGGAACTATCATGCACAAAGATCCACTTTCCACACAGAAGCTGTGTCCTAATTTTCATTTCCTTCTTTCCCCGGAAATACAATGCCACTGCATCGGGCCGAAACTAATGCGCCAGCAGTGTGCAGCGCTTGATGCAGTTGAATCCTACACCAACAATCGAGGCTTTGGGGTCGAACGTCGCTGGTAAAGACTTTCACATGACGCTACCGAGTTGGCAACTCGGCGGACTGGGGCGATGCCTTCCAGATAAACGCGAAAGTAGGACACATCCCTGGACCACCCGCCTCATTTGAATCTTCGTCCCGATGCTTATCGTGTTCGACGGCCATTTGTAAAACGGATGTGCGGAAAGTCTGCGGAAGGACTCGAGAATGCAGGCGAGCGATGGACGACTGCCTTTTCGTTCGTTCCGGATGCTATTTGATTGCTCGTCACGTTGGTTTGCCCCGTCGGCGCTGGTGGATGGGCTTTGCGTAGTGTCCTAGTTTAGCTAATTGACGTGTCAATTTCAGGCAGGATAGAGTGGGTCTGCGTTTTGCGTGTGGGATGGAAGGATTCCAGGCATTAAGATGCGATATCTCGTTGATCTCATTAAAAGAGTTGTCGGAAAATGGATCAATAAAAAGCGTGATGGGCAATGTTGGAAAAACAGACATTTAAACTCCCAGGAAAACAATAAGCATGGGGAATTCGGTTCTGGATTTGATTTAACCAACCGTATTCTGAGATGGCATTGGATCAGATTTCTTGCAACAAAAAAACACAAAACCCATATCAATTTCCTAAGCAAACGTTGTGGTTGAATGCGATTACGTAGGAATTAATTCCCATTATTCAATTTGCTTAAGCGATTCGCTTCGGACCGAAAAAAGCTTTCCTACTCAAAAGGAAGTGTCTTCCTTTTTTTTGTTTTAGGACATGCAAAACAGAACTGTGGAAAGGAAACAAATATTTGTCTAGGTTGAAACAGTTTTTTTATTTGGTTCTTTCCGAACTTCATAACATATCAAGAAAACAAAAGACCTCCCAGAATCCGTACAAGATGCAATCAAATCAAACTGATATCCCGGACTGGGAGGATCTCGGGAAGAAGGGCCGCCCGGTTGCCACGGGGCATCTCAACCATGTAGCAATGTGTCTGTTTTGTCTTGTAGGCAACAACAAATCATAAACAGTAGCAGTAAACAGAAGTGCGTCGAAAGGGTACAATCTTCTTTTACATTTTTTCGTTCGTTACCTTTTTGAGGAAGAACCAAGAAAAAAACTCTCCATCCCAAAGAAAGAAGGGAAAGTTCTCGCGGAATGGGATGAAAGTGTTTCGGTCGATTATTAACATCGTGGCCCATCCTCGGCGGTTTACTACCCGTTCCCGCCAAACGGACGGGAAGACACACAAGCACACGCATACACCTCAAGGGATGGTTTATCTCACATTAAGCGTAAAGACAGGGGCATAGCGTACCTTGTGCATCGGAAGGAAGCGCTCCGTGCGTGAAAGGAGGGTGGCCACGGAAAGCAAGAATGAAAAAAAGCGGTTGGTCGCCCGGGATCACCGTCGCTCGACGCGCCTGTCAGTCAGCCATGTCAAGAATAATTAGCCAGATAATGAAGCGAACGAAACGACAGTCAAGATAATATAGATTGAAATCTGAAGGACGAACGCCGCTACCCCGTGGAAAAGGGGTAGCTCGTCCCGGGAAGAAGAAACCCTTTACATCACAAGCGAAAATTCAAATTCGACGAGGATTGTTAATGTGAGTATGCGCTCGCCGCTAGCGAAAGTTTGAGCGTGACATAGTTTTTTTTTCCTTCTTTCCGCTGATGAGGTAAGAACGGTTGGTACCAAATCTGTAAACCTTTAACAGCGTGCAAGGTAGCCTTTTTAATTTTTAAGGTGTTGCATTCGTGGAGGATCTTTTACATACACAATATCTTACACAAACAGAAGCAGTGCGAGAGAGCCCGAAAAAAAACCGAGCACGTATTGCAGATGAATCGAGAAAAAGGCGCGATGTTTGGTTACGCCCGACGAAAAACCGCTTGTAATCGCCGCTGTAATCAATTGTAAGCTAACATGAGCGTTGCTAGTTAGGTGCATTAGATGAGGACAACAGCAGCAAAAAAAAAAGGATTCAACAAGATGCTGCACTCTTCCTTCCCCGAATGCTTCTAATCTTCTTCTAACCCTCGAAAACCTGTATTGCACTGTGGCCCTGCTGAAGATGCTGTTGATTGTCCAGTTCCGGTTCACTGCCATCCCGGAGGATGGTCATTTCGAACAGAAGGTAGTGGACCACTCTTATCGGGGTGCTGTCCCTGCTCGGGTCACGTCCCCGGAGGGTGCAAACGGTCAAGAAGCCGCACGAAAGGGGTCAAGAATGGAACGGAAAGCAGGATGCTGCGCTACGCAGATGATGGATGGCCTTGGCTTGGCCGGCAGGTTCTGGACATTTTAATCTGCCCGTGTGCATGAGATCCTGCTGATTCGTTGATGGATCTATCTAGGTGAAAGGTGCGACAACACTTTAACACGCTGCGTTGTTCATTTGACCGGCAATGGAAAACAAACAATTCCCAGGTTGAAGGTTCGACAGATTCGGAAAAGGGTTAATTTTGCTATCCGCATTCTGACATGGGGAACGGCATCTTCTGTTCGGCAAATTATCACAACATAAGGCTTGAGGATATTGTTTTTCGGGCGCAATGTTGTTGTGCGTACGATTAACATGCAGATTCTGATCTGGGATGTGTGCGGATGATCGGAGCAAGCGGAAGTGGGTTTCGTTTTTTTTTCTGGAGAAGAACGTCTCAAGGGATTTAGTCGGAAGATGATTTGTGTGTTTATTGTAAAATCAAAGGGTCAAAAGGATAAAACGCTAGATGATCGGTATACGGGACGTTCGTTTTGTTCCCACCATGAATCCATGGGAAATCCTAAATGCTAAAGTTCAAAACCACCCAAGCCAACGTGCCGTTGTTGCGCACTTTCACGCACTAACTGACCCCGTAAATCTTGCGCGACAACAAAAGGACGACGGCCGCTTAATTTATGCACAATTTTTTGGCAACACTATTTTGCCAACAAGCGGGAACGTCAATTAGAGTGCGCATTTCCCATTAAAACGCTCTCAAGAATTGCAAGCGAAAAATGTGCCCCGAAAATGGTACAATTATTAGAATTATTACCAATCCAAATTGCACAATGCACTCACACACACACGTATAGAAATGCATACCCCGCTGAGGGCAAAAGTCACAGCAATGTTGCTGCAATTATGCCCCACAGCAAAACGCCCCGCGCATTTAAGCACATTCGTACTTTCTATTTTGTACTTGATTTTATTTTTCTCTTTTATAGCGTCACACATTACGACGGCAATCTCTAGACAGCGACACAATTCTTAAAGTCAAACGTCGAGAGCCGGTGGTGGTGCTACTTAAAATGCAATAACTGTTATGCTAATGGGGGTCTCCGAGTTGGTTGCTGCTGCTGCTGCTGATTGAAAATTTGTTACGCAAATCGTGCATGCGCTCTCCTGCGCGCACCGAATTCGATCACGGCGGCATTGCAGTTGCGCTGCAGTTAAGGTGTGTGAGGGTTCGCCCCGGAAGGAAGAAGGCACGATGACGACAACGGCAACGACCGGCGTGTCGTGCACGTTGCTGCTTGACATCTTCCACCGACCGATGCTGAGAAAGGGGTCGGGTAACCCTTTCACTTGGCGGCTTTCACCCGAAGGGGGTTTCGTTTCCCCTTGCAAGGCTACGAGAGGTTAGAAATGTGTTGTTTTCATCGTTTGTGCTGAAAATCGAATCCCGAAATTCGATTCCCCTTCTATTGCGTTCGGCGTGCCTTCCGTACAAAATCATTTGCATCATCGTGCGTCACCTGAACGTACATGTACGTCCTTCGTTCTCTCCGGTACGTTTGATAGGAAGGTTGACATGCCGGCATACCGCTTCGCTTGTGTCATACAGCGCACCAGTGTCGAACAGGCTAGTGTCGTAACGTATTTCCTTACAGTGTGTGTATGTGTGATCTCCGAGGAAGCAGAAAAGGACGTAATGCGATAGGCTGAGAAGGATGAATTCGCGGGCATAGAGTGTATCCGAGCGTGTGTATGTGTATGACTCCGAATCAAATAGGACAATTTTTGTTTCGTTTCATGTCTTGGGTTTGGCTTTTTGGGGGCTACACTTTCCCTTTTGCGCTTTCGGGTCTGGTGTGTGTGTCGTATCTTGAAGTTCGTATCTTTGCTGTGTCGGAAGGACTTGTTGGAAGGATTGCATGCTTAGGGTTAGAACTTCTGCTGCAAGAAAGAAACACGGGTATAGAGGTGCGGCGCAAAGGCAAAAAAGGCCGTCGTAATTTCATGCCTGTTAAAATAACAATCAAAACAAGCGCATTGTGCACAATTAAAATGAAATTAAGTTTTTTTTTTGCTTTCGTCTTGGTTCGTCTCGTCTCGCTGGCAGGCCTGTTCCGGGTTGACGTTTTGTTGGGCGAGTGCGCTTGTCGCATGGGTTTAGTGTGTCAAACAGTGTACATTTCGATTGATGAACTAAGAAAATGATGTTTCGGATTCGGGATACGAAAAGGATAAAGTTTCCAAAAAATGCCGGATGTTACTTCCAATCGCTGTCGTATTGCTAACTTCACAGAAGCTTCTTTTGGAAATATGAAGAAACTTCCGCCGTCGTCCGCCTTGATATTATTATCTGTTATCTTTACCATTCCTTTAACAGCTTTCCCTAAGCACTACACTTTATCTAATTTCAACCAATAAACATAAATTTCTTCGATCTTAACGCGTTAACTTCTTTGCGATCAAAATAATCCGCAACGTTTCGCTACTCCCAGGCCGGCAATCGCAACGGAACAAACCGTACCATTAAGCACAGTCATTATTAATAATGGCACGGCAACCATTAGCTACGTTTGACGGGCGTGTAAAACCTCCGCTCGCTCTCGCCCCGAAGCTGCCAAATCCATTTGTGTGCTAAGAATTTCGAAATTCTTCGAAACTGACCCTAGCAGCCGGTTCGCTAATTGTTGCTAGCTCGTAAACGTAAACATTGCGTGAATCCCGTTCCGAACACCACCCACACTCGGTCTGTTTGTCGTCGGCGGATTTTTCGCGTATCACCTGGGAAATGATGTTTAGTGTTTTCCATCTGGCAAAGCGATACGGAAATACCATTTGGTCGATGCCAACTAGGAAGGAAAAGTAGGTCACAGAAACTACGCCGTCTTTCAATATTTTCCTTTTAGTAAGGAAACTGTGTGTTCATAAGATGACTCGTTGTACCGTCATCTTGCAAAACATTCCAGTTTTGCGTCAAGTTTGCGTTGTTGTGTAAAGCTTTTCCACTACAGTGCTGTACGAAGTTTTCAATAACATTTTGCGAAGCAAGTTTTGTGAAAAGATTTGTAGCTCAGGGGAGTTATTACAGCTCCAGATCCATTTTCATCCTTCTTCCCTAGTGGATGCTTTTAAAAGTTCCGCTCTCAACTTTGATGACGGCTGAAAATAGTAATTCTTGAAGTCAAAGTAATAATTTGAAAGCATAAAAGTTGCTCTTTGATTAGCTAATAGTTTGTTTTGCGTCATTTTGTGTGTGTGTGCACGTAAGCAAGCCCGTACTTGCGTAGTAGACCAACCAAGTTCTTCCTTCCGGAAGCGTTGGTTTTAACCGAATGCTAAGATTATTGTTTTCTTTTCCCTCAACAAAACAAGGTGCTTCAGCGCCCGTTGCTACTTTTATGAAGGGGAAAACACTGTAGAACACTGTGTCAGATCTTATTTTTGGACAACAGCAAACCTTTCCCGGACAGAGCAAGGAGAGAGGGTATGATTTTCCTTTTTTTTATTGCCTCGTTTTCCTCCTCGGGTATGGATGCTCCTGAACATCTTGGTCGGTTCCCTGAAGTAAGGTAGCAGGTAAGAAAACTGTAACGTTATGGCAGACCTTCTTTCCAAAAATCCCAAACCTTACCCATGTCACGGCGTGTTCTTAAGTCGGGCAGTCTTTACCTGTGCAAAATGCGTTGCTCTAGTTGGAAAAGCTGGTCGCTTCGGCGGATACAAAGGTTTCGAAACTAAGGCACCAACAACTTCCTCATGAAATTGGCGTACGTTTGTGTGTTTATAGAAAAAAAAACTGGTGCGTTTGGTGTGTAGCGCTACTCGAAATGTGTGCGCCCAACTTTGTTGGGTGTAATTGTGTGAAATTTGCACGACTTGTTTTTATTATTGGCTGTATTTTGCTAAACCGTTGGATTGGACACTACTAAGGAGCGGTCCCGGAAAAGAATTTCGCGACGTTTTTGGGCGGTAGAATTTTCAATGAATGAAAAAAGGCGCAAGGATCCTCCGTACATTGACAGGGGTATTCTTTTGTGTCTATTTAGTCGCGAATTTCTGATACAAAAATAGGATCGCTGTTACCTAAAACTAGCCTGCTGTAACGGTTTTTTGATACAAGATCTTGATTTACATTTTAAATATGCGGATGTTTGGAAAACGTATTACAAGGCCATTCCGTTTTGTTCCTTTTTTAATCTGCTTCATTTGTGGTCTTTACAGAAAAACTAATTCCAGCTAATAATCTTCACACGTTATAGAATAATAATTAATCATTGAAAGGTGTGTTTACTTCTCTTGGCATCATTTTGCAGTTTGGGATGTCGTTATTCTTTAAAAATGTTAATTTAACCGCTCTGGAAGGTGCTTCAGAACATGCTATCTATTATACCGCTGCACAATACTCGAACTCAAAAATGTGGTGTCTATTTGTTTGGATTGTTATTGACAAAGCTGATTATCGAGAACGGTGGCTTGGGCTGTCGCATCGAACTTCAGTTTGGATTTAATCCTTTAAGGAACCAACTCTACCAAACCCCAGTGATTGTCACCATCGTAGTGCGAGGTCATCCCGAGGGCAATCCACCCATTGCCATCCATAAATCAATCGACCGACAACAAACCAACTGTGATTCCTGTATTCGGGCACAAAGTTCGAGCCACAAAACCCGATTGATTCTGATTAGAAGCCACAAGCATTTGAATCAACTTCCCCGTATCCCGTAATGCAGACACCCGGATTGTGTCGGGTTGTGTTGCGAGCCACAATTGCTGAACTTACTGTGCTCGGGGGGGGTACTCTAGAGTCTAGACTCAACCCTTCTGGTGTGGCAACTTCCAAGAGCGCAAGGCTTACGACGTGAATCGACCATTAAAGTGCAATAAATAAAATTGAAATCGCGCTTGCTGTGCCAGGGTTCAAGCTCTTCAGTGCGCAATCAGCCCGGATCAGCATACACACAAAGCAGAAGACTAGCAGTGGACGGGAAAGATGCTCGAGAAATCCTTTCGGCCCTTTTCGGGCGCCTAATCGATGGGGGGTTGCGCAATTGTGCATAAGGTCGAGAGCGCCGTGGTGATTAGGTGTTTGGCTGGAAGCGAACCCCTTTTGTGTGTTGCCGTTTGTGTGGAAGGATACGCATGAGTTGACGCGGTTACTTTTGCTGGTTTCGTGAAGGGTGCCTACTCCGTCGGGCGACGGAGCTTCCTTCAGAAGTCGTCGCGCTTCCTTTCGCGCTTTTGAACGGCTGGAAGGAAGCTCGCTCGGTTCGCTTCGGAGCAGAGCGGACACTCAAGGTAAGGAGGAAAAGGGCAAACGGTCATAATTCAACTAAATATGACAACTCGATGAATGGTTAATGCCTTCTAATCCGTTGGTTGTGATAGGTTTATAGTCATGTTTTTGGTCGTAGATGCTAAACAAACTCAAACGCGCTGGCAGGGATTTACGCTCAAACAGACGGAATTAAGCACGATGGACGGAGGTCTGTTTGCGTGTGATAAGAAGGCCATTTTTTTATCCAAGCTCAGGGAAAACAAACGTTCCCACGCTGTATTCCCGCAAAACGCAACGATCGATTGGTCTAATTATTCAATGTCTGTGTTGTGAAAATTCCAGCACAGCCTTCCTAAACGCCGGTACATAATGAGGCATGTACCGTTTACGTGACAAAATTTGCACACGCAAACGCCCATCCAATCGGGCACCCTAATAAGCGCGTCCGGCAGTGTGTTGTGCCCAATTGCCAATGTCCTAATCTCGCCACGGTTCAGCTCACTTTCTCTCGCTTGTGCAAATATTTGCCTGCCCATAATTTACGTCCAATCAGGGATTTTCTGAGCGATGTCGCTGCGTACGCAAAACACTCTCTTCTCGCTGGTGGACAGACGATGCGGTTGTATTACCAACGATGCGCCTGGCTGTTGGGGTCCTTTCCCGTGCTAAGCGAGGCACATACACACACCCAAAATCCAGGTCAATCGAATCGGTGATAAATTGGTAAACATTTGTCATACGATCGTTTCAAATCTCCCATTCGGAACGATGTTTTAGGATGGGCTTGTCGGCTTTCCGAAAGGCTCCAGGTTGTAGCAGGATTTGATTTAGCTACCCGATGCAGCGTTGCAGTGTGGCAGTTTCAGCTCGAAAGGGAGAGAGAGCATGAGTGAGGTTGATAAATTGTATCGTGATTAATCTTAGCGCAATGTTTCCCCCTGCCGGCGGTGACATTAGTACGGGATGTCAAGAATTAGGTTAGTTTTCTCTGGTGTGGATGCACCGGAACGCCAATCATGGACGCTAAATGAGTGCAAAACTAATATTGATTCTAGCTGCGGCTTGTTGATCTTCACGCTATTATTCTTTGAAGGTATTCAAACACTTTTTTTTAGTTGGAATTTCTATGGTGGGACTGCAGGACTTGTTCTATATGAATGTACTGTTGTCATGGTGGGAACTGTAGACTGTCAGTGGTGCCTGTCCAACTGTACAATGCACGGGTAGATTTACATTGGCTAACCATGATGGTCTGTTCCCGTGTATCGCAAAAGTCCCGACTAACCCTTAATCTACGTCTGATAAGGCTCTAGATCCAAACTGAGGTCACTACCTGAGCCACTGGTGGAAAAAGGATTTTACTTCTCTCAAATAAAAGCAGTGCATTTTTACAACTACTTCTAAACCCAGGATAACAACACGACTTAAAGCAGTTTGTAGACCGTTGTCCAACATACTGTTTTTTTTTAGCTGACGAACGGTTAGCTTTAATTTGACTCGCAGAACACTGCAGATTGTTGTACGGGTCGGTATCCCACAAAGAAAAGGGGTCAACGATGAAATTGAGTTTTTTTTTTGGGACAGTCCAAATTTCAAAAACTGGGCACCGTTTTTCGTTGTTGAGTGAGTTGATTGATTGTACCGTGTAGATTGGCAGATAAAGTCGTCCACTAGAAACGTCCGGACCTAGGCAATGCGCTATTAGCTAATGTTAGCCAAGATGGCCGATGATGTTATTCATGAGCTCACGACCGGCGAGGGAAATGTGGTCAAGCTTGTTGGCTGCAACCGGACGTCATATTGCACTATCGAGTGTTTGGGGTTAGCAACGGAACTAGAAAGCGTTAGGATACATCGGTCAGTTTTGGTCAGTACCTCCCGTGAATGGGATGAATAGAATAGAAGCAGGTATCCTTAAAAAAGGTGAACCCAAAATAGGTCATGTGTTTTGAGTGGAATAGTTTTTCACTTCCCTCAAACCGGTTGAGCATTTGTTTGGCTTGTGCTGGTCTGCAAATAAATATATGATATGTAAGATTTAACGCATTAAAAACAAACAAATTTAATTGTTCAAAGTGTTACACATGTTACACAACACCTAGCGAAATAGAATAAGGAGTCTTCAGAACAATACAAAAATGTGAGAAATATAATCTACTTCCAAAACCAGTGAATATTTCATTTGGTTGACAATTTTACTTTTAAACTTATTCCATTTTTGTACCATGTCGTTCCTGGCAGTGGTTTTTTGCTCATTGATCTCAACCGTATCGCTTCACGCAGCTGTGATTTTTTTCTAAGTAATCTGCAGCCTTTCGTCAGCCACCGCAGTAGGAAGGATTAACACGTTTAAAACTCATCAATTCCTTAAATCAGATAAGAAAATACTTCAAAGGCAAACAACACGCAACCCCAAGCCAAGGACCGCAGCAAACATTGGATACTGTGGCAAAGTTTCACCAACAAATAGATTGCAATCTTGCGCAACGGCTGCAGAATGTTCCCTGGCTTGCTTGCGGTTTTACTTTCTTCCTGTATTTAATGTTTCAGTTTTGATCTGTCTTCTAATCGAAATTGAATCCTTTTTGTGTGTAGGATTTTTTTGGCTACTCTCCTTTCCAGTTACCATTTCACGGGTTAAAGCCTGCCCAAAGACATCTGTTCAAATAAAGGCATCAAAGCCACAAAGTCCTCTCTCAGCAACAGGGCACAATCCTTCGGACCCGGGCGCGCAACAGCTTGAAGATTTGGGGGCTTTCTTCTAGAATGAATCTGAGACAAGCCGTTGTGTCGTATGTGTTTTTTTTTGTGACAAAAATTGCAAAATTTTTGAGAGGAATGAAAAAAATCCATAAAACATGTCAACCAGGTGATGGATATGTTCAGGAACTAAAATGAATTTGAGCAAAAAAAAACTCTGTGCAACAGCTATTGACTGATGGCTGATGGAGGATTTGTTGGGTAAAGTTTTTTTCTCTTCCTTTTCATCCAGAAGCTCAAGGACGGTTGCGCAATGGACAACTGTATCAATGAGCGTCGAATGGAAACAACATGAAAAGCCACAATCTGCACATCCAGGTTAACCAAAATATTTATTTCCGGTTTGTGTTGTGTGTGTGTGTGTGCAAGAACACGCACACGGTCACCGAAGTGGAGTCGGGTCCAAAGTGTTACGCTTCCTACCATCTATTGCATTGCACCTTTCTGTTCATCCATGCAGCCTACAGCGCTGTGTGCAGACCGGCAAGAAATAGGGAAGCGCTTCCGTGTTATTAGCTTTCTTTTCATGCAATTTTTGGCAGACAGGCAGGCAGTGAGCGAAAAACAAGCCACATCCAATTAGTTTCCTCATTCTTTTCGGCTTTCCCATTGTTGTACCTTTGTACCCAAAACACACCACGGACACATTCGCATTCTTTTCGAGGAGTGAAAAGCCCACGGTAAATGAGGCTAAATATCCAACATCGCGGCTGCCATTCCATTGGCCATTGGCAAACCGGTTCAAAGATGTTGCTCTCGATACATGTGTGTGCGCACTGCACATGCGAATGTATGCGTCGGTTATGGATTGTAACCGGAGGGTGAGGGATTGGGGATTAATGAAAATCCTTGCCAAAATTAAATTCCCATTACCCAATGCCCGAATGCGGAAGTGATGGATTAAATGTGTGTGCAATACCGAGCTGGACATGGCGAGAGCATCGCGTACGGCTGACCTTTCCCTACGGTGGCAACGGATTTTGGGCGCGAATCACCACACCGAAGCCTGTTTCGGGGTGAAAGAGATTTTGGGAAGTTGGATATGCAACATGCTCTGGGCGCAGAATTGGCAACAGTAAAATTAAATTAACAAACTGAGAACAGCAAAAAAAACTGCGTCCAAAACAGGATTTTGATGCGCACTTAAAATCCTGGGAATCGAAAAATCCGCGAATCACCAGCGACATTGCGCAAATGCACGCAACTGTCACGAACAATTAAGCGTTTTTTTGTGTGATACTGAGGCTCAAAACGATCCATAAAGCAGTATAAAATCAGTGTTGCGTTAGTGCTGGGAGCAAGTTTTGTGTGCTAGGCAACACTTTTATGGGTATTTGATGAATGTGTCCTAGAAAGTGTGCAAGGATTTGTGTGAAAAGCCCGCGGTGAACAAAAACGCAACTACAAAACTTCAACATAGCGCGCGAAGCAGCAGGAAGTACGATCATAAATAACTTTAAGTGTCTTTTAATTGCTCCATAATATCTGATGCGAAGGTAGCTTCACTTTCTTCCATCTCGCATTGGTGCCTTCGAAGGTGCTGGAGAAGGTGCGCCATATATACATTAGGGAATTTGGGATATTAATTCACACTTAGATTTGTTGTGCTGTGGGACGATTTGTTGCTTTCGGTGGTTTTGCGGCTGGTAAGGCTACAACAGAGTAGAAGTAGAACCAGTCCCATATGGCTTTCGGTGTATAACTGTGGAGTATGTTTTCTCTCCATGTACGTACATTAATTGCACCTATAATGGATTGCTTTAGTTGGCAAGAAACCATTAAAAGATTCATTCGGTGCTTTTTCCGTTTCTTTTTTTAATTCTGCTATTATGAGAATATGTTCGTATGACTTTGAATTTACTTTTGAGGGAATGGTACTGCATGTCCTAATGGTGTCCCTTAATGGGCTGCAAAGCTTCAAAGATTTGAGTCATGGCAGTATTAATGGTGATAACAGTGGTTTTTCTCAATGTACATTCGTAACTGAAACGGGTGTCATCGAGAAGATTAATCATTATCTGTTGACGCATGTTGCGCGCTGATGGAATGGTTTTTTTCCTTCCACCAACTTTCATTTTCATCAAATGAAATAGATAATATTATAAACATTGGAGGGTTGCTGGCCATTTAAAAAAGGTATTTGAAAAGAGTTTGTTATGTGCGTCACAGTTTTTCTTTTATTTTAAAATCCAATTATACTCTTACGTTCATTCTATTTTTTCACCCAAAAGAGTTTGAAAGAACAGTATGATCGTTCTCAGCAGTATAGAAATATGTATTGTTACTCTACAAGGATCAATTTTTGGCAAGTAACGCCTCTAATAATGCCCGTATCCTCCTCTTTTTCAAAAATCGCTGTAAAAACTGGCAGCAAAACCTTCAAATAAAAAAAATGCTCTCACTCGAGCGATCGACAGCTTTATTTGAGTTGGGTTTTTGTGCTGAATAATTTTATAACAAAAGGTGAACTATCCCGTCCGCCGTGCCCTAGATTAGCCCGCCGAAATGGTGCGCGTTGCACATTGTTTGTCAAATCGGTTGGTCAAAGTCATAAAAGCCGGCTCAACGTTATACAGTTTTTCCTTTCTCTCTACGATCCCATTACGAAGCACGAAAAATATTTCATTGCCCTTTTTTCTGTTAAAAAACTGGGAGTTTTCCCTCATAATTTTAAGATCTTTCTAACTCATCCCCCCCTCCAAAAAAAAAAAAACATGTTACCATTATAAATCCCAAAGAAAGTAATATCGTTTTCACTTTCGCATGGCGCTCTATGAGCCTTCCTTTTTTTTGGCGATATTGTTGATCCCTTATTTAAGGTTAATTTTGGGTTTTCTCTCCCGGGTGACTCTTATTGATCTGCGCTTAGCAAGCCTCCGTTTTGCCCGTCGTTATCCGTGGCCCTACGGTGGCTGACAAAATACAGTGAAAGGACTTTCTTGGGCTAACGAATCCTTGCCAATCGAGAAAGTCCTTTCCTTTGTCTATTTTTAATTGAATCTTCTAAGCATCCTTTCTTTCACAGAGTCGTAAATATTGAATATGACCAACCAGGAAAGGCAGCAACTTGGAGTTTGATTTGCGATCTTGAAGTGCCGAACAGCAAGCACTTCAGTTTGGGGCATTAGAAAAAAAGGAAGTACTCATTAGGTTTTTTTTTGCCTCTCTTACAATTGTAACAATTCAATTTTCTGTGTGAACACTGGGTAAAAATCGCAATTCATGCCATTTCAATTATTTTGAAATGGTTTCTCAAGTAATAATTCTTACAGTAAAACGAGAAGCCTTTTTCAACCGTCATTGTGCAGAGGGCTACTTTGGAATTCGATTTGTACACGTCCGGATCGACACACACACACATGTTAAATTATTCTTCTAGTATATGCTTTCACCTATCGTTTTCGGTCTAAAAATCCGTTTTACCATTTTCTCCTGGGTGTAGTGTTCTATTTTTGTGCCTGGCAAAAATCGATTATTGGGATGAAATCGACAAAATCGGGTCATCCTATTCCCCGATGGATCCCCACACTCGCACACACACACACAAACCAATGCGTAAAAACGTCCCGTGGAGCTTGCATGTTTGATGAACTCGTTATAAAATACAGACTCGGGCTAGCGAGGATAAAGGTACGGCTAAGTTCGTTGTCCCAATTTCGATCTAGTTTGCTCTCAATTACGGCGATGATGCTGCACAACGTTCTGATTCTTACCGTATCGATCCTGCCATTTTGCCATTTCTGGAATGAGCACTGGCTTTCGGGATTCGACTCTGTAAACGTTCCCGTAATCACATTAACTTTTCATTTCTAGTTTCGTATTCAGTTCGCGCACTTTTATCGAAATCAGACGATCGTATTTTTTGTTGAAGTTGGTGAAATAGCGAGCGGTTAAATGTGCCGTCTTTTGTAATATGATTTAACTAAATTCTTGATAAAATGAGCTGAATTTCTGTTGAAAAAGTGAATCCTTTGAGCTCGGAACTAAACATGGAATGGAAGAATACTTCAGTTTGATTTGTTTGCAAAATTGCCTTCCAAAGCTGTTACACAAATAGGCCTTCATACATTCGATGGTACTGTTTCATCTACAGTTGCAGGATGTGGCCAACCGTAATCGATACCCAGACCATATTCCTGTCGCTTCTTCCATGAGAAGATTCCTCATTATCATTGCTCAAGTAGACATCCTTATTTTTTCATACATGTTTCACAATACACAAAAGGGTATAAAAAATCGATTGACATTTTTTTATGATCCTTCGAGTCTGGTT
This sequence comes from Anopheles merus, assembly GCF_017562075.2. Classification (NCBI taxonomy): domain Eukaryota; kingdom Metazoa; phylum Arthropoda; class Insecta; order Diptera; family Culicidae; genus Anopheles; species Anopheles merus. The sequence goes on along the minus strand of NC_054084.1, from coordinate 27,687,266 downwards.
ATTCAAAACCGGATATAATAGACCAAAAAAAAAGCTTAGTACCGCACCACACCACAAGCCCCGGAAACCGATCGATGACACGCCTCGGGAAGAGAAGAGACACAATGGCAAGACGAGAGAAACTTAAAACCCATCCATCGATAATCCGTCAATAATGATGTGCTGCATTTGCATATTTTGACGTTTTCGTTTGGTGAGGCACAACAATCTGAGCTTTTACACGGACGCATAAACATGAACGAAAGACACGTCGGGGAAAGGCTACATGTAAAACCTAGGGAGCGGAGGTTTTCACACACTGTTTCTCATAAATGTAAGTCACATGCTCATCAATGGTTAAAAAACAATTATGTTACTCTTTCATGCGCCTCGGTTTGCCACTTCCGACATGTTCGACTTCTTGGAGGATGTGTTCGTATGGTGAAGAAAGCATGTGACACGGGTGTACCGATCGTTAGAATGCAATTCGTCTTTGCCTTGATGCGGCAGGAGTGTTTGTGTCTATTATTCTTATTGTTGAAATTTAAATTCAAGAAGCAAAAAAGGTTGCTCTTTGTACAAAATATCTGCCTTTTTTTAGTGTCTTCCGCACACAGTCATAGATATCCTTGTAGCGATTCTTCCCTGACAATGGCATTTGAGTTTTCTCGGGAACAAGTTTACCGTAGTCACAGCACAGATTAAGAGCAGCACTGCAGGAGGAGGTGCGGCCATGCAGAATGTGCAACGAAAGCGCACAGCTCCGGTTGCAGCTGCAATCGATATTGTTATTTTAAAATGATTGAACATTGACAGGCGAAGACGGTGCGAAGGGGTGCATACGGTACGGGTGCCCTAGGAATAACGGTGCGTGAGAAGGAATTGGGCAAGAAAAAGGGAAGCTTGCCCAATTCCAGATCACTCACTCGCGCCAGGGTCCGTCTTTCTCCGGTCGGTGAAATGGCTAATCCGCCATAGCAGCGTAATAATATCAAGCGCGCACCGCAAATCCCAAGACTGTAGAATTTTGGGAAAATCCAACGATTTGAACGCTTTTCGTACCGACCGCCACCGACGAGATGTGACCCCGGCTTTAGGTCAACGAGAAACGGGAAAGGAACACCATTCGGAGCTGGACAAGGGGGAATAATAAATGACCATATAACGAGCATAGAATGTGGGAAAGAACGGGAAATGTTGTGGTAAGAAATGCACATCATGGTGAAAGAGGAAAGAATTTCGCCAAGGTGAAACGGACCAGTAAGGATTAGAGCGACCCTGCGTGTGTTTATTTAGTTTGATGTGATTTGTTGCAGATATTCTCCATTTATTTGAGTTTCTCCTTGAAGGCATGATTCGGTAAGAAAATGTAGAACAGAGCTAACAAAAAAAAACGCAATATTGTACAGTTTTCGTTTCAAATTTCCAAAATTTTCATTTACGCACGAATGAAAAACGTTCTCCGTGTTCCCTTCACTCTAATGAAACCTCGTCTCTCGCAAGGGTGATTTTTGATCGTATCGGCAACGCGTCTTATCGTGATCGGCAACCGCACGCGTAGATGTCCTTGCATGTGTTTTTGTGCTGCTGCTGCTGCTACTAACCCCACCGAGGACAACAGAAAAAGAGTATAGTTGTTGTGAAGATGCACCCCTGCGGTACAATTTATGCGCGTGGACGCGAACAAACTCTGCGGCATGTAGAACTTTTGGATAATGATCGCTCTCTCGCTCTTTCTCTTGACTCACTGCAAACGCGTGAGGTAAGCCGCGTTCGTTCACCATTTTCGAGGAGGAAATGCATTTTCTACCGATCTGTAATAAGATTGAACATTTTATGGTCCTGCAGATTGCGATAAGCGATGGCGCGCGATGTTCGCTCGAGAGAGTGGTCGGATTGTAATTGTTGTTTTGTTTTCTTTCTTTGCAGGTAATTTTTCTTTGCTGAACATTCTCTCTCACTATGACACTTTGGTGCAGGATTCACGTGCAATGTGGTTGGATGTATCGTAAGTTAGATTGCCAAGATTGATCGGCTCTATAGACCTTCCTAATTTGAATATATTATTATGAATTTTCTCAATGTTCCAATGAATTTTTCTATGATTTAATCTTTTTTTTTAAACAATTTGTTCATGTACATCTGAATTTCCTTTTTTTACTTCCAATCTGGTTTCATGATTTTTTTATATGAGTTTAAACATTTTTGCTGAAAAAAGCTGGCGGGGTTTTATGTTTTTATATCCAATCTTCCGCTAAAAAGACTTACAATTTTAAAGGATGCCTATTTTTTTCTTACTATCTTCTAAATAATCTTAAAACATATAAATTGCAATCTATGCTAAATTTATAATTTAAATAGTATTATACTTTGTTTTGTAATGTATATTTTTGATTATTTCATAATGTGAATCGGTAACGCAATTTAGTATTTGACCTTTTCACGAAGTCCCTCGATCGTGGTCTAATTTTATATCATTTTCATATTGAACGCACACAGTGCCTAACGTGTCAGCTTGAAACCTCATTAACAAACCGTTTGTCGTGAAAGCTCACCCCGAACTACGCCACAGCATAATTACAGTCCGCCGCCACCACAAACACACACACACACACACACACACACACACACACACACACACACACACACACACAGAACCCAATGTGCGCGTACTCCTCGTATCTTCCGCTCCTGGGGAAAGTGCCAATTAAAACCACCAAACGCCGCACGTTGACGGGTTTTTAATTGCTTTATTATTAGCAGCTCACCTTCCGTCGCTTATCAGCCGACTCTCTCTCCAACATAAAATCAACACCATCGCATCGTAAACTCATCCTTCCCTTACCCAAACATATGACGCTTTTTTCTGGCTCTTCCTTTAGCTCTGGGGGAGTGTGGACGCGGGTCAGTGTCGGTACCAAACACAATGCACTCCTCGCGACCACACAATTGAACATAATTTCTGGTTCGGCAGACTTGGTCGAACTATCAAAGACAATAAAATAGCTAACTTTAAAGCTTTCCGAAGCTGCAAGTGTTAATGATCGCGCAAGAGTTTGGGGGAGAAAGAAAAAAAAGCTTCTTCGCCAAACGTTTCTGCCTCGGCACGTGTAGAAGTTTTGAATGATAAAATTAAGAAATTCGGGCCACCTTCTTTGAGTGGCCTAGCCAAGCACCAACAGCGTCTTAATTTCAGTAAACAGTTCAGCAGTGAAGATAACTTTTTTTTCATGCCCTAACTTTTCGTTAGCGAGAAAGTAAACCGTCGCAATCAGCACCCGCCCCAGCGCTGCTCATCAGCCGAAAGATAACGAGAAAGCGTTTTCCAGCTTTCGGAGGTTCTTGTTTGACTGTTTAATTAGCCCTTGTTTCTAAAGGCGCTGCCTTTTAGTTGGTGCACGTTTTCTTGCACAGTCACACACACAGCAGTGCCACCCCGTCGGCCCAGGGTTAATGCACTTCTGCTGTCGGGCAGACAACATCCGTCAACGCCTAGTTTTGTGCACCACGCTCGGTAATAATAAGGTATGCAATTTCCGTCTGGCTTTTTTTCGTGAAGGTTGTTGTGTACACAAACATGACACATGGGGGACGTTCGTCACTCAAGAGGCAGGAGAAAAACGAATATGAAGTCGAATATCATTAGTCCACTGAAATATAAATAAGAAAGCAACAAAAAATTACAGGTTCAACTGTTACCCCCGCCAAAAAGTAATGCATGCGAGGGTAATAATGCGATAGCCAGATTTTTTATTTATGCAAATGTGATTAGCCCGGTTATGCCGGAAGTGGTAGTGCCCTACTGGATCCGGAATGACTTTCGGTTCAAAATACCTTTTTTTAGTCCCGGTTGAACCTTCTAAATCAATTTGTGAGTCACTCGAAAACATGAGGGTGAGCCCTTTTTTGTGGGCCGACTGAACGATTGTCGATCGAGGTGGTACTTAATGTCAGTGGGAGTAAACTAAAGAGGGTCAATGACTTTTTTTTTGATAAATCTTTTTTTTTCTAACGAATGTTGCCTGCACACCAGGACTGTAAACAGGAAGTTCATTTGTCGTCAAATATATAATATTATGCAATAATATGAATTTGGCTATTTTTATTAGTGGTGGGAGCTCGGAATCGGAACTATCTAATTCCGATTTCAGACGCTTAATCGGAGATGACTCCGGAATCAGAATCGGCTGCGGAATCGGAATCGGATCTGGAACAAGAAACAGCTCTGAAATCAGAATGGGCTCCGGAATTTCCATATGTTATTATTTGTTAAATAATTAAGCGAATTTATATTATGGATTTTTTCAATTTTCGGTTCCGGAGACGATTCCCGAGCCTGCAAAACTGCATCAAAAAACGAGCAAAAATCTGCATCAAAGCAACTAAACTGCACAAAAACTGTAAAGCATCAGTTACGACATCCTTTTCCCATTTATCATCACAAAACATGAAACCGGTTCGTAGAGAGATAAAAATTGAACTGTCATTCTGTCGTTACAAATAAACGTCCCACCTGGGATCCTTAGGGAAAGCTATCAACAACAATGCAGCATGCAGCCTGCAGCCGAACTGCCGCATTGCAATGACAGTTTTACAAAAACAGAACCATCCCCCAAAGGACACGTCCGTCCGATGGACGACCCATTCGGTGTACTGCTTTAGCTGAAATTGAATTTGAAAATCGTTTATTGCAACAAGTCGAAAAGTGGAACTTAGTCTCCCTCACTGTACACGAAAATAAATAAATAAATAGTCGCAAGCAACAGCAGCGAGCAGAAATAACGCGAACCACCGTTGAAACAAAACGTGCCTCTTCGATGGTGCAGTCCCACCGCAGGAACTCTTTTGCTGGTACCACGCGCAGTTTCTCCCTATGGGGTGTGTATGCTTGTGTCATTCCATTGTGCTTTACTTGTGCGCGACGCGGAAGCAAGAAGCAAAAGGAAGGATAGGAGAGTGACTTGCAGAAACTTTTCCTCTACCACTAACTCGCCCGGCGGGTGCAACAGTGTGTACGTGCAGGGGATCATATTTCAAAATGTTATTATAAATATATCCACAGCAACGACTCGCTGGAACTGACAATCGGAAATGGAGAGTTCGGTCAAGAAGCCTCCGGGGGCCTTCGTCCTTTGCGGCAAATCTACGGAGCGTCGTTGGCCTTTCTTTGAGAGTAGGTTCTGTCGAGTGCCAAGATGAGGAGTGGCGTAGATACTGCATTCAAGTGTGCTGCATTGTGATTTTTTTTTTTTGCTACTTCAAGTACTAGTCATTGCATGACGTTTGTGTTAAAACGAACAATCCGTCTTCTCTCTGTCGCAGATTGCTTTTGTATGAATTTTGAAAACGAACAGCTCACGCTATCAAGTCTAATTGGAAAATCACGCATTCCTCATGCGTATGACCTTAAAAACTATTTTGGTACGCTTGTTTAGCGTTTCGCCATTCAAATTTCACCATGCGTAGCTCTCTGACGATTCGGAAGTAAAGATCCCGTGGCAGGTGACTCAAAGAGAACGGAAAAGAAACAGTACTGCAGTAAGATTGCAATTTGAATAATGACATCATGGGTGAAACCACCCACCCGTCCGCGAACAGATACACAACAAAAATCGTCCATATGATTCACACACCTCGAACCACAAGTATGGCCTTCGAAATAACGGTTGTACATCTGTGGTTCTGAATAAAAATATGTGTGTCATCTTGAATTTAAATTCATACGAAACTGTTTGTACTACCGACATTCGCACACCGTCGATCCTTCCAATAAGCGCCAAGGTTCGATAAATTATGTCAACCACATCACAACAGTGTACCGTTTGGGGTACCTTCCAATACATTATAGCGGTTATTAAAATTGAAAATTGAAAAGTATTTTTGTACCGCCCGGAGGCGGCTTTTTTAAGAGAGTGTATGCGGGAAACGGATGATGGTATGTTTTTACGATCAAAGAATATCGTCGTTTTGAGGCGTTTTTAAATTTACCCCTAAGTGCTTGCGAGTGAGTGCAGCATCGTAAAAATATAACGAGACATGGATAAAAAAGCCAACTGTTCGTGTGTTTAAAGCGTCGTCAGAAATGGAAAAACAATTTAGTTGCGTTTTTGAAACTGAATTTCTGCACAAAAGCTTGTGTGAGCTTCAAGGTTCTTGGGTTCAGTTTTCATCCGATCTATGATGAAAAAGGAAACATCATCAAAATAAACAATGCTCTGTCAACGTTCTACACATACGAAGAAGAAAAAAACAGCAGCCTGCATCAATCTGCAACAAAGTTAGAGTTTTACGACTTTTTAATGTCCCTTAGTGTGGCATACCGAAACTGTTTGGTGATGCTCTATGCGCCGGTCGAGTGAATGCGTAAGTAGGACCGTTTCCTTGATCACTACAGCCTTGCATCATGTGGCCACTTTTCTTCTTCTTGTTTGGCTCAACAACCGATGCCGGTCAAGGCCTGCCAACCCACTTGTGGGGTTGGCTTTCAGTGACTTATTGATTTCCCCCCATAGCAGGATAGTCAGTCCTACGTATGGCGGCACGGTCTATTTGGGGCTTGAACCCATGACGGGCATGTTGTTAAGTCGTACGAGTTGACGACTGTACCATGAGACCGGCTTATGGCCACTTTTAGGCACCAACAAAAAAATGAAGCCTTCACCCAGAATGTTGAGTTGCCAGCAAAACGAAATCAAACCAATGACCCTTGCTGCAATTGTCAAGGAGCATAAAATGTGGTACTACATGTACTTATACAGAGCCTTTGGTTGGGTACAACAGCAGGACGTAACAGGAAGGCTTTTTCGGCGGTTGACCCATTACGAAAGAGGCTCGTAAAAATCAGATCCTTTCTAGACCGTTTCACAATCTAAACCGTTTTACGAGATACTTTGAACATACCGGCCCTTTAACGAGTCTGATCTTGTGGAAAAGATCCTTTTTGAAACAGTAATTCGGATGTAAGGCGTTTGAGACCAGATGTCCCGTTGTTTGAATTGATTTTGTTGTAATTTTTGAAGGACATTGGATATGTAAGTTATGTAACTTTAATACTTCTGAAAGGTTCACATTTTGTTGCATCCTAACGTAGAATATGTCTATCCAACTTTGCTCTCTAACCCGTTTTATACGCTCATTCATTACGCTTAATCTTGCTCTAGGGAGTAAAATGACGTACGTGTCAGGAAAGTTCATCGATGGCATTAAGAAAAACGTTCCCCGTACACAGCAGACTATCAAAAGACTCTCCTCCGATCTGCTGCGTCTCAGGTTTCACTGGCTGGGTGCAATCCGTGAATCATTCGGCTGATGCTACTTTCGGATAGGGAGTGATGCTGATGAAACTACTGCCAAGCTGCAAAGTCACCGGTTAGCGACCACCCCCAGACACACAAGCCCGAGCACAGTGTCGGGTACGTGTGTCGTTCGGAATCGTGTAGGTCGGCGTCGGCTGCTGATTCACACCCGCTGCCGGTCGTGTGCCATTAACCTGATGCCCGTGCCGCGCGGTAAAGAGTACGACCGGCTCTGGTGTGTTTGGTGGGATTAAGCAATGTGAAGAAATTCGCCGGCAAAAGCGAGAAGAAAGATACCATGATATCACCCTCCGCTTGTCAAAGTAAAAAAGGTTGCTCGCCCACACCGCTTTAGAAGATTTTGCTCGTTTCGGGTCGTTCTCCTTTAAGCGTGCCCCGAGTCGCTCAAAGGATAGCATCGGGAGATCGTTAGCATCCCGTGCAAGACCGGAATGTTTTGCTTCAATGTTGGAGGATTATTTGCTGCTGCACGGTTTTGCCGGACGGAGAAAAAGAAGGGTTGAAAGAACTTGGTTGACCTCCACCGTCCCGACGGTCTGATAGTGGGTGAGGATTGCATGAAGAGTTGAATGAAATGTTTTGGTGGTGTTTTGGCGTGCAAAGTAGCATGAAATTATTATGCTGAATCCACTTTGCTTGTTACCGAATGTTGCAATTTTTCTGACCTGTTTCCTTGCATTCGTTGAGTGGTTTATTTTTCTGTCTTCTTGAATAATTTGTGTTCATGAACTTTGGAGACTTCGTACTTGGAATTCCAATCAAGGTACGTATTCTATGAAGAGTATCATTTTTATACTGAAGTATAAAAAATGCTTAATATATATTTATTTTGAACTTTCCAGACTTATTTGTTAAACATTAGAAATGCATTGTCAAGATACCGTTTGAATCATTGGATAATGTAAAGCTTTTCTCGATTTTCGATCCTATTTACGATTAGCTAGAGGATTTTGCTAGTTGAGTTAGGGAGTACGTTACGATGAAATGGATACCTTCTCGCGTCATTCCTGTGGTTAAGGAACAAATATTTGTAGTAAATAGAACTCAATTGTTAATAATAAGTACATATTATCGTTTATCCTTTCATACATCCCCTGTGGCGATAATTAAGACATGTCTTCCATATTGTAATTCCTATTGCTTGGACTGCAAGGAACTTACTCCTGACTTACCACACTCTCGCTCTATCGAAATAAGTCCAATACAACCCAGCAGACCTACCCTATATCATAATTATATGATCTCAAACACTCATTGTTCATCAGTTTTTTTTTTTCAAAATCTATTTCTTTATAAATATGGTTTTGTTCTTGCATCAGAAAAAACTCAATCCCGCTTGACTTCTTACCAAAAAATCCGGATAACAATATTTACGGTTTTGTTCATTATGTCGAGTACCTGGTACCCGAATTACACTCAGCAGGATCTCTCCTCTAACACCGTGTCATCGTGGCGGGCCAGGAAGTCTGTAAATTGGCCAAATGCAACCGGTGTTTCAACGTACCGTGCCGTGGAATCAATTGAATTGGACGCTTTTTTCGTTTCTCCTTTGGCAAAGGAAAGAATAGGGCTGGTCCTGCGGTATGCGGCTCGGCCATCCTTGAAACGGGCCGGCCCAACCTCCTGTCATCTGGAGGCGTGTAATCGAAAGCATGAAATGTGAACCGCCCGAATCGGTTTGGTTTTTCTTTCGCCGCAATTGTGCTCGAGGTTGATAGCATATAATTAGAGGAGGAAAGGTGGCACGAAGATGAAAAGCACGGCACAAATAATTGCATTATTTCGATTGTTTCGGTGATGGGGTTTTCTTTACGGAACTTTTCATGAATATTACACCGGAAAAGGATAGCTCTTAAATTAATAATTCTCAAGAAGATTTTTCCCCTGTACTTTTTTTCAAGTTCAAGAAAACAATACAGCACAACAGGTAAAACAAAAACACTAAGCCCTCAAGCAAGATATCATTCTATTTTATGAATTATTTTAGGGTGTTTTTTTTTGGTTACGCGACTTGCAAAACCCTCCAATTAGTGTCCGCTATTTGGGGCAAAAAATTCCCGGCAAACCAATGGTTACCTCCTCCAGCTTTGTTTCGCCCAAAATTCTCGATGGTTTGTTACGCGTAGCGATATACGGGCAAGAAGAAACGAATGCTATTTTCCCCCGAAGAATTTTTCACGGTTGGTTTGTGGACGAGAAATTTATGTACTTGGTCTAACAAAAATTGGAACACCTTTGGTCTTGTTGAAAGCATCATTCCCGAAGACGCAAGACAAGAATATCGATATTGGCAACTTCTCACTGCTTTACATCCCTCCTGCAGGATGCTTTAGTTTTTATTGTTTATTTATAATTTATTTGCCGATAAATAATAATTCGGACCGCCTTTGAAGGGGAAAGCGAATCCTGACTCCCTGTTGCTTTGCCCGCTTTCCAATGACGATGCGGCGGAAATTGTGTGTCATGTTGCTTGTATTGTTGTGCAACGAGCTCTAGGACTCATTGATCGGGCTGGAGTACGAAAATGAAACAAGAACCGTAATGTTTTCCCGCCACACATCGACATCCATAAAGAGCATGAAATTCCTTGTCCTCCGTGAATTGGACCGGGTAATGATGTGGTAACTGTGTGTGGCTGCATGTCTCCGGAGGGAGTTTTGATGCGAAGGAAACATTCCTCCTAGAAGTCATGGAATGTATTCAGATTCCACAGCGCTAGCAAAACAAGAAAGATCGTCCCACATAAATCAGCTCGATCGGGCGGGCGATTCTAACCCAACGAAATCAAACCCTCATTAGCATCAGCAAACCACTGCTGCTTTGTCTTGTCCTCTGCTGTTCTGGATAGTTTCAGGCCGAACCGTGTCAAGGTTTCGGTAGGGAGGAACGGCTTAGCTACTAGCGTTCGGTGCAGTCTCGTACCGTCCGTTCCTGGCGATGGAATCAAGATCAACCGACAACTGAGAACTGTGCCTTTCACCTTTCTCCACCCTCTGTGCATTTCTCAGTCCAATGATTGGATGATTTGAGAGTATTTTCAACCGGCAACCGTGTGCCGAAAGACCCCCGAAAGATGCAAGCATTCCTGGGAAGGGAGTTTATATTTAGACTCGTTTTATAATCGAAACCATATAACCCATCGTCCGTCGTACGATCGTCGCCTCTCCGAGAGGGTGTTATTGGATGGAAATGGGATGGAAAATTGTTCAACACGGTGAACTGATTTAGAAGAGGCGCTGGAATCTTGTGTTGCTTAGGAGGTGTTAGGTTAATTGGATGAAATTCCTGCTGAATGCTTTTTCAATCGAGGAGAGAGGGCTCACACATCGGACAGGAGTATTTTTGGAGACGGCTACAAGGTGCTGCTAAAATGATGATGTGGAAGGCGTGTGTTTGTGTCCAGTCAAGGCGATGGACATCGGTTGTAAATTTAGCTATGGGACGATGGTGAAGTTGTCGGACGGAATGGGAAATGTAACCCCGAATAATAATTCCCCTCTAGCCGTGGCAAATGCTCTGGAGTGAAGAAAATTTGCAAACGAAAATATTTGCACACCGCAAACGAAACATCTTACACGTGAGGATTAGGCAAACGAACCCCGTACCAGCGTACCAGGTTTGTACCTGCCCAATAGTGATGGTTCTTCCCTCACGTGAGAAAGAAATTTAATCATCCGATCCTAACGAACCGAAAAACGTGATCCGTAATCAAGCTCGCAGCTTATGCGGGAGGATTTTCCTTTTTTGAAAATTATTTTTTAAATACTTCCCAAGCAGGTTGTTTATTGAAAACTAAACCAATCGGATTAGATGTGCCGACACACAAGCGTGTGCGACCCGTAGTTTGGAAGGAACCGTCCTGTTGTTTAGGTTAAACCCCGTTCGCAGGTGTCCTAATTGCTGGATTGGCAGGTTGGGTTGAAGACAATATTGAAATGTTTAATGTTGGATTTATTTCCCTTTCGTTTGGGTTCAACTATTTCTGAACCTTCCCTCTCTTCCATCTTGCAATTATTCTTCAAGCATTCTTGTAAACTGTCCAACTTGATTGGAAACGTGGCATGTATATCCAATTTGCAAAACTGCACGCTCACGTATTCCTCCTGCGCATCTGCAGTTGTTGATCTAGGATTTGCAACATCATTATCGTGTACCAATGGCTACCAATATATCTTGTTGCACTTTTCTCACTCTCGTCCGCTCTCGCAAACAACTTGGCAAGAATGTACAACTCATCCGCCTGCAACAACATCTTGAGAGCCGTTGTCTGAGTGTGTTCGCCGAGCAACACACGTACAGCGGAAAGTCAATCTAAAAAAGTTACTTCCAAATTGAATTGCAACCATTTTTCATCTACCCCTACTCATGTGCATACTCTCTCTCTGTGCTGGGCGAAAATAGAAAGCTCATGAAGATGAGAAGAAGTACTCACAATCAGAGCGACAGCCATCTGCAACTGCATTGCATAAATTCAATCTCACAGAATGGAAAATTATGTGGCCTTTTTTTGTGTTGGATCTCTCCATCTAGGTAGAATTTCTTCTTCTTCAACAACAAAAAACCTACCTACAATGAAGAAGAATGGTGGTTGCGGGTGACAAAAATGCGATGATGATAAATGATAGAATTACTGGTGCGCCACTCGAGCCATTTCTTATGTGCCGTCGCCGAGGACATGATTCAGCATTCGTAGTCAATTGGACCTGGAGTTGGAGTGTGAAGGCGGTTCCTTTGTGGGATTGTTGGGAGTCGCCGCCCGAGCGTCTTGGGAGTGGAAAATGCTGGCATGATATAGGGATAGGGAATCATTCCAACGAAATCGAACCCATGCGGTTAATGCTATTGAAGATCTGAATTATGCAAGGCTTCCCTGTTGTGGCTTGTAGGCTTGCAAGGATAGGCTGAAACCGATTGGCATCAAATGTTGTTTGGGGATGTGTGCAATGCCAAGACGCATTTTTGCCTGTGTCATAGGCCTTGCGGTGCGGTTCTGAACATGGGTCCCATCGGCCCAGAAGTGTGGGCAATTGGGAAAAAGCCATTTTAGGAAAATCTCCACTTGGAGAGCTCCAAGATGACCGATTGGGACTGCGAGCGTACTTTATCAACTCCGGTGCGCTCCTTTGCGTTTCTGGAACGAAACGGATACCGGGAGACGCTTCTTGGTATTCCAAATGCGATACGAAGCTGGCCTATCGTCTGTGTACACACTCGTCCCCGCTTTTCTTCTCCGTGTGAAGTGGAGATGCATGAATAAATAATGATGAAAAATTATACCTGCAGTGTGTTTGGAAGGTTGAGCCTCGTTCCCCCATTGCTAGACGAAGCCAGTCAGTGGAGGAAAAGCGGAAGAAACTGCTGCAATTCAATCCTGCCTTTATATGGGCATTCTCCGCTCCAGCTCCAGACGGGACGACGAGAGGCTTTTCAATCGGTCAAAATGTTCTACATGTGTTTGCTGAAGAAAACATCGTTGTTAAGGGCCGGCCAATAAACAAGACATTGGTAAACACGAGATGCCATCCAGACGATAGGAGAAGGTGTGTAGGAGTCGACGCAGTTGCAGAAATCGACAACTCGACTGACGTGAGGAAGAGCAGAGGAAACACATAAGCACCTTCTTCACCGGTGGTAACACTGTATCTGTGTGTGTACGGAACTCCTGCAAAGGACGTCCACTGAAGCAAAGGAAAAGGGGCAACATTACACACAGGCACAGGCCAATGATCCCTGTTGGTGTTGGTGGCACGTGAGCCAACTCTCTTTAGGACTGCCGGGACCGTTGAACACCTTTCCGACAAAAAAGGCGATTGGAAGGATAAGGGATATAGATTCCAGAAGGTCCTCTTACGTTTTCTTGGGTTTCTGTTTTCCTGGACGATGAGGTTTTTTCTTCTGCTGTTTGGCTACTTCTTTTCTGCAGAAGCTGCGTAGTTTCACTTACAAACGCACACACACTCGTACAACTAGACGCGTGCAGTTGACGATTGATGTTTGCCGAGTGAGAAGATTGTATGGCAGCGTTTGTAGGCTGCCTTCCGGAGAACGGTGTAAAGGGAAGAGGTACTGGGGAATGCTTAAGGCGCACTTATGCTGCATGCCACCCTCTGTCTGGAGTTTTTTTTTTTCTTCTTGCTTTCCAAGAGTTCCGCAGGCAACACTTACAGGGGCAAAGGGGCCAATCTTCAGAATTACAAGATAAAGGACGATAATTTTGAAGGCGTTTGAAATTTACGATGGTCATCGTGTCGGGGGGCTACGCCAGCCTGTGATCTCCCACCGTAGCCACGTGCCAGAGCGGAGAGGAGAGGAGCGCGTCCAGCGTAGTAAGTGCGCCGTTCTTTCTGCAGAATTTACGTATCTCTCGCTGTGTGCGGTTGTGTAGGTGATTCGGCTTCGGTAAGGAACACACAATGGCAAGTCGACTGCGCAACAAAACCCTCCAGGAACCCCAGGAGTGCACAAGATGCAGAATTGAGCAAAACTGGCAGCTTGCAAAGAAATGAAAATTCATTCTGTGTTTCAGGCCGAAGCGGATCCGTTTTGCAACTTAATTACGGCGTACGTCAAGAAGTCGGGCCAAGACAATTGTTTCGCTCCTCCGTTTGTTCTACAGGAGTCACTAGGCTGTTGTTTTCCTTTCATGAATTTCAGCTCCTTGCGATAAGCATGACACAACAACCGTGACGAGCCACACGGAGCCTTTGATGTGTTCATTTAGAGTGCGTTTTGTCGACGTTGGTAGGAAGTTAAGCTGCAATTTGGTTTCCCGGGGCACTACTGCAGCTGTTTTTTTTTGTTCTGCCTCACTGCGTGACGTAAGACAATTTGAGTTGACGCAAGAACGGAAATATACTTATTTGTCATCAATTTATGACTTCATGCTTCACGATTAGTCAGAAATTTGGCACAATCTCATGCAAAGAATGATTATTCGGTTATGATGCAATCAATAAGTCATGGATAGCGTAACCGTTTAGGCCAGATGTATCACAATCGCAACAAGATATTTTCTATTCTTTCTTAGCTTAACCAACTGTTTGTTTTAATACAATTTGAGCTTTGGATTACCATTCTAATATGCTTTAATTATGTTTTTCTATTTTTCTGCTCTTTCTTTCACAGGTAAATTTGTGACTGTCTTCTTTTAACACAAACGGTATACGAATAATCTACCAAACAACTGTCCACTGTTAATTATTGAGCGGACTCCATCAACCGAAGCCACCAATTATAACTGATCCTGCCTGTGCCATCAACAGTACTGCTCACTAATCGCATCGTATCATAAACAACCATTTACAGTGCACAAAGCAAACGGCCCTGCCTAAGCTAATCAAATAGTGAAGTCGCATAACGAACCCAGCCCCAGCTCCCCGACCTAAGCTGTATCGTCAACTATTTACACACGCAAAAGCTACCAGACCACCAAAAACCGGCGAGTCAGACTCTGGGCCGAATCCGAGAACTGGTCGGATTATGCCGTAAGGATTTGTCACCAAATTGCCCACCGGCTGCTAAATACGTCCACTCGTGATACCGTCATCCAGCGATCCGGTTTCGTATGATTTGGACTGGGGGATGATGGAAAACTAAACAACAGCAAAAAAACGCGTAGGAAATGGTTGATGCAACCAAATGCAGTTTTGACCACTGTCCGCACGATTGTGCATTTGAGGGTCGGAGCGCGACATATCTCTTTAGGAGGGGTGGTACGAGTGGGCTAAGCTGAACACCAAACGTTCCAGTTTGAAAATGGTACCTTTTTTTTTCGAGGTAACGAATCGTCCGTCACGGTGGAGTGTATTTTTGTTTTCGTTTCTTATGTTTGCTGCCCTTCGAACCGTTTGCGCTTGTGTCACTGTTTGTCACTTTGCCACCGGGCGTATTTATGCGGCGAAACGACCGATACGATTGCGCACCACCTCCCCTCCGGAAAGTGCACTCGTCGCGACGGTGAGATTTGCGCGTCCCGCGCAACCCCGATCACACACTCACGCTCCTAATCCCATTCCCTCGTTACTAAGCGGTAATGCAAATAAATGAATTTCATTAAACAAACACAGCACAAACAGTGCGACGGTTGAATGGGCGGCTTAGCGCAAGTGTCCTGTCGAGAGAGTGAGCGAGGGAATGGAGCGTAATCCATTGGCAAAAAAGAGGAAATAAAACACTGGACGAAAATCCGATACCACCGGCCGATGCCGGTGTGACAACCAAACAATGAGCCACGCGAGGAAATTTATTTACCAAATTATCGAAGCGCAACGGTGGTCCCTTTTACTCGCCTTTGCTCGCTAATGATTCCCTGTTGAGTGTCTCTTCAAAGGCTCGACGAGGTAGTAGGACATTAATACTGCCCGTAGAAATGAAATCTCGCTCCTGGCGAACTGTAATCGCTTTTTACGATGCAAGCCATCAAAATCGAACGACTCATCATCGGACACAGAAATAAAGACACAGAGAGCAGCAAATGCAATGCCATTAGTATTAGCGACAGAGGCTTTCCCTAAATCTGGCCTCACCCTGAAGAAGAAGCCTCCACGCTGCGGTGGCGACGGTGCCGACTCGTGCCAGTGTCGATTGGCGTCGTCTAGCTGATCGAAAAATAAATGACAAAATAGCACATAGCAGCCGTTGCGCGAAGATGACACAAACCCATCAACGTTTGTCCTTTACTATGGGGACATTACGGACACATTACTGGCATTACATCAGCAGAGGAATGGGCTGGCAGTGATACGGTCCTAAAAATAGCGAATGGCAGCACCCTCACCCACGGATCAGCGAGGAAGCCTCAGGAACGATGTGTCCCGAGTGTGCTTGAATAATGTAATACGAAATCAATACATTCGATCGGTCAACGTTCGCATTAGGCACAATGGCTCGACACTTTCTTTGTCTGTGTGCTGCTGAGTGCTGGGACATTGTTGAATATGTTTTCCATACCTTCTTTTTTAGCGAAGAAAGCTCATGCTTATGAATTGTTGGAGGTGAAAGTTCAAGAACATCTGCCCAACCCTGAGAAGGCCTTGTACGATGTATGCATGAAAAGCGAATGGTTCAAAAGCGAACCATAGTGTAGCTTTTGCGCTACGTTTGCATGGTATGACGTCATGAAAAAGCTGTATTCGGGGAGTATGATGAATGTACAAAGTTTGCTAAATGGATTACCGAGTAGTTGTTTGGGATTAATTTTCGGGTAATAATTTATCCTGCTAATAGTTGCATGTGAACTTTAAACTGTCAACTTCAAAACATTAAAAATAAAAGTAAATAGTTATCCTGCCATATTTTTTATGTGACATTCAATAAATTAGATAGAACACTATTCCAACCGAATCAAAGCATAATCCGTATTTCAAAGCAGCAATTAAAATTAGAATTTATTTCATTATCGTTCGTTTCGATAAAAACTTGGAGCAATTTCGTTCAATTGAAATTCCACACAATATACCAGGCTCCGCTGGAAACGTATCCTTTCCGCGTGCACTCGTTGTCATAAAACACATAATTCCGGATTAGCGCTGATCATAACTTAAAGATTATGCCGGAATGGATCGTAAATTTGAGCACACCAGCATACCGGCATAATAAACCAGGGGAACCGAGGCTCCGAACGTAAATGATTCTAATTTTTACATCCGTCCTTGGACGCAGAACAACACAACCATGGCTCAAGTATCGTGTAGCAGATTAGTAGCAGGAGCAAATGCTTCTCTAGCACTGATTACGGAACGATTGTAATCTATTTTTTGTTCGTTTCTGCCTAACGTCCATTCCAACGATTAAATGGACGCCATCCCGACGGTATCGGGAGCCGGTTACCACTGGTAACGTCAAATAACACAAAAAACGCATTACAGCGACGTTTCCCCCTATTATCGCGTGCGCGCACTCACAGTGGTGGTTTGCGCACGTGCTCGGCTTCGTATTGCTGCGCCGCGACCGGTGCGCTGCCGCGAGCTCTCATAATTCCCAATTTCTTCCTCGCCGCTCTAATCCGCTAAAAAATATAAAAGAACCTTCCGTGGTCGTTGCGACGTTGCGAGGGGACGGAAACAAAAAACACTTTTCATAAATAAATAAATCGAGAGAAAGAATCAACAAATCGTTTGTAAATCGTTTGGAAAGTAGCGCAAGCAAAGAAAAAAAAATTGTAACCCATCAAGCCTGCAGCCCTGCACCAGCAAGGATAACGCAACGCACCGGTTGCAATTTATAATTAGAATAATTAAAAAGCTGAAGCCGGCTTTAGCAAGTTTTTGATTGTTGCTGAAATGTTGTTTATTCGTCCGAGCCAGGCTTAGAGAGAGAGAGAGGGAGTAGGTGAAGTATCGAAATTGGCAGAGGGTGAAAAGGTTGATCCTGCTTTTTGCGCTAATAATGCATCCCGCATTTGTATGTTACAATACCACCGTTTGCTCGTGCCAATACCAGTTTGAGTTCTAAACACAAACTATTAGAAAAGGGGACGAACAACTTTTGGAGCAGGGAAAGGAAAACGGTAGCAAATCGATGCATCGAACGCGAACGGATTAGAATTGAACAATTGCAACCATGCGTTCATGCGTTATTTGCACGTTGCTTTATTGATCCATTTTGCTCGTCAATGCTAAATCCTATTTTATGGGCCAAATTTCATTGGAAAGTCGGAAACACGATTCAAATGTTGTATTTTTCCCTGGATTTTTTGTTTTCAGTCGGCAAGTGATATTTTACGTTGAGGTAGGGAAAAAACGCACTCTGCGCAAAATTTGCATCCCACACTAGCCCTTTATTTGCACATCAAAGACACTCTTCAGAAGTGTGTATGTGTTTGTGTGTGCAGCTTCAAAAGCACCACCACCACCGCCGAGCAACATCGGGTTATGTGGTTCTGGCCGTTTAAAACGCGATTAACAAACACCGCAAAATGCTTGACTTTGATGTACACAAAGTGAAGAATGCAGACAAAAAGGAAACCCCCTACAGCAGGCACAAAACACACGCTACAGAGAGCAACAGCAACAACAAAAAAACCAGGAGGATAAATGAGTCTCCCGTTTTGCACCCTCGACATAAACACGGATGGTTGACATGATTTGTGCGAATTACTGCATGCGCGTGGATGGAACGCAAAATTTCCGAAATTCGCAACCCTTTTTTACGCATTCGCGGTGCCGTAATCCCACCCCGGAAGAAGGGGTTAGCGGTTAGCGCAGGAGAGACAGCTTTTCCTCCCCAAACGGAAGGGGTGTAGTAGTAAAGATGGGAAGTGAATAGAATTTTATGTAAACAAAAAAAGAAAATACAAATGCAGCTACCGCCGGCATCCGAAACAATAACAAATCGAGCGCTGTTCGGCTTTGCGGTGACCACAATCAATTTTCCGTTCCGCCACAATGCGGCTACAATTTGTGGTTGGTGCTGCCGTACATTAGTGTCTTTTTTAGGTGGTGAATGGTGAAAGGAGTAAAAAAAACAACAGCATCCGGATGAGATTGATTAAATAAGAGGAAAAAATAGCTACAAACGTACAGGAGCGGAACTCTCGCGTGTATTGATTTTACTGGTTAGATAAACGACGCTGCGGTGTACTGTTTTTGGTTTATCTGTGCTGTAAAGATCGGATAGTATCAGGCAAAAGGTTTCAAATTTTGGTTTAAATAAACCCCCCAATGCTAGAGGTCAATCGACACCGTTAAATTTTGAAACCTTCAAACTATGTTGGCTTATCCTTAATCTGTCATTCAGCGTGAGTTGCGCGTTTTCCATTTTTATCACCGATCTCAACCTCCATTATGTCCCTTTTTCTAGTTTTATTCTGACAATAAAATGCTGGTTGTATGTGCACAGCCCACCCTACGCGGCGCTACCCTCATTTAACCCCTTCCTATTCCTATGCGTACAGGCCGGCTCACCTTACTTGCGCACGAATTCCTCCTGCGCAGGCACGCGTGCGTCAACAGTGATATGCGCACTACACCCCGTGCGCTTCCGTTGTCATCGTCATTGTCCTGTCATCCTGTCATCTATCGGATGGACCCCGGTTGATCGCTTACAATGTTGGAAATGACACTACTGTCCAATATGTGTACACAGTGCGCCGAAGAGGAGGATGCGTTCGCCGTTCCCCCAGCGGGTTCGCAGGACGATATGCTTCGACCCCTCTCGAAATCGGTTAATCTGATTGTTTCATAGAAGCAGACCCGTCAGTACCAAGCACTGACCGGAAAGGAGCTATTTTGGGAGGAACAAAGAGTAGCAAAAAAACAAGACAACAACATAGTTTCAGAAGCCTGCGAATGATAGCTCAGCGTGCTGCAACGTGAAATGATACGCAAAGCATTTGAAGTATAAAGCATACAGAAGTGGACAGCAGAAAAAAAGTCCTTGATAATGATATGATCGCGTCATTGCTTTGATACGGCTAAACTGGCGAGGTTGGGTTGAGTTATTCGTTGATGGCTCATCCATTTTAAGGGACGTTTTAGCATCTAAACACCTTTCGCGGGAGTTTACTTGTATTTTAAAAATGCATCCAAATAACTTACACATCAGAGTTTTGATTAGAAGTCCTCCTATTCATTATACAATCTCTCTGCTTTTGATCATTTTTTTCTGATACATTCTCTTACATCAATAAAAAAACGAGCTACATTCAATCGTACCCGTCCTGTGATCCTCTTCATGTTCATTCATGCGAAAAACATGAAAAAGGTTGAACGCAGGGAATGCGAACGAACCCATCACTACCGAAGGCTCTGTTGCTTCCCATCCGCCCAAGGGTCGTTTGATTAGAAGACTTGTACACAGGCTTCTTTTTTTTTGTTGGTATGTGCATTGTTCCACCACCCAATTGCTGGTGCGCGCTACTGCGCGAGTGCATTTTTTGAGTGACATTAGTGACGTGTGCAAAAAAAAGCCTCCCAGCAATTGAATCCTGCGAAGCGTGGGGAAAAATAGGAAAACTGCCAAGTGCCTGTTTGCCGACAAGGACAAAGCGCAGGCACAAATTGCATACCGATTTGTAGGACGCGTTTTTTTTTTATTTCTCCCCGACGTAAATGTTTTACGCGCACGCAGAAACATCGTAATTGTGTGATATTTAGGTTGCAATTCTTCTCCCGTTTTTTTTGCACCAACTGTATTTCTGTTGTTTTATTTGGCATCGTTATTCCATTTTTTTTGCGCTTGCCTACAGCCCGAAAAAAGGCAAATCGGGTACTTGAAGCGTTGACAGAAGTACGTTATAGGTACCCACTTGAAAAAGGATTCTGGTGCTAGGGGGGTTTTTTGCATGCTTTTTCGTTGCTCAGTCCCGGCACAAGTACGGATTTGCAGGCATTCGAGTGGACTTGGCCGTTGTCGAGATTTTGCTTTCCAGTATTTGGTGAATAACAAAACTCACACAAACATACACACACGTATGAGTCACGTGGTTGGTGTGGTGTGGTCGTCATGCAAAAAAAAGTGCGCTAATACATCGTGCATCGAGCTCTGATGCGTAAAAGTGTTTTTCGCAAAACACGGTTGCTGCGTGATGCTAATCAGCAAAAAGGCCATCCACCTGGTCCTTTTCCATCTGCGTGTGTAGCTTTTTGTTTTTTGCACCCGAAATTTTATTAGTTCAAGTAGTTCGTGTGGAGAATTGTTTGCTTTTCCCCTCGTGGTGGAAAAAAACCCGGTGGTTCCCTTTACCTTCAAATTTGTTGGCTCAATTTCACCGCTCACGCGTGTTTCGCAAGCCCCCGTCACACTTTGCTGCCAATGAAAAACACTTCACCGTTCTGTTCGGGGTCGTGTGTTTGGTCAGTCGGAAAAGGGCATTATACAAATCAGAACAGAGAGACACACGCGTGTTGTCAAGTTGTTTAGTGTTGGCATGGATTGCATATTTCTAGTCCCCCGCAGCAGAGAGAAAGACGAATAAATGTGATTATATGTAAAGCAATAGCCAAGGGGAGCGTACACAGAACTGTGACTTGACCAAAAAGGACATGACAAATGCACCCGAAATAGCTGTAACGTCCAAAACGAACGACATGCGCTTGCACCCACCCCATTTCGATTATTTTCATTTCATTATGTGCATTTCGTTCGCCACCGTTATCATCGCCGATCTCGTGTTTCTTTTGCTGTCATTTCACACCACCCGACACGATTGTTTTATGCTCGAATTTGTTGTTGTATACGGGTGCATAAATCGAACGAAAACGTTCGCTAAACATAGGGAAGGTACAAGCAAGGCTCCTACCCTACACTGTGAGAGCTTCAGCGGTTCAGTCTTTCCATAATTTACAAATTAGGTTTTACGACCGGATTGAATCGTTAGAGCGCGTGTGCGCTTACCTTCACCACCTCCACCTCACCTCCGGCACCTCCTATTGTTTCCCACTGCAAGACACGAATCGCGTGCGCAAGGCGCGATGTCGATGTAATAATTAAGATAGAGCAGACAAACTCCAGAATATGTGGTACTGGTCTGATGCGTGCTGCTCTCGTTATGTGCTCTAAACCGGCGTGTTCTAGTTTTCGCTACACACACGGGAAGATAATTTTTAACACAAACGGTGCTTTTTTGACCTCGTGCACCTCATAAATGGTTTCGGTTTGTAACGGAAAGGGTTTAATGATTGGGGCTTAATTTATAAGCCGAGAAACAGTTACCGGGAATTGGTTCTATTTTGCATGAGCGTTGCATTAGAAGCTGTAACATTACCTCGTTTAATGATTTGTGGGATTATAGTGTATCTAAAGAGAGATTTTATGCTTTTTTCATGCAGAAACAAAATGACAACAGCGTTTACTACGAGAAAATTTTATATTCTATTTACAAGAATTGAGAAAAACCTTAGGCATCAAACTACTCGTTTAAATAAAACATATTATAACGATCGTAATAAAACATTTGTTACGTAAAAGCTGTTGAAAGGATCGAAAAATCGCATCAAAACCCCTGCAAATTTTCCACATAAAGTTCAATTTAATGTTTTTGCTTCAAAACCTACGGAAAATGGGCTTTAAATCATTAGAATTCGTTATCCGATTAAACCAATGAAACGTCAAAAATAACGGATTTCCATTGGGATTTTCCATGCAATATAATTGATGGAACTTTGAAAATGGTTTATTAATTATGTTTTTTTTTCCAATGGCACATGCAATTGTACATTTGAAGTCAATGATGGTGCGGTAATGGTTTTAGATTTCCTCGTAGCACTGCAACACAGAAGCAGACAGGATAAAAAGAGCCTGTAACAGGATGGGGAAAAAATGTATACCAGCAGTAGCAAAACAGCTTCGCCAAGCAAATCATATTATGATTAATGATGAATCAATTCGAAAAAACACCCTTTGCTCACACAGACATGTTTGTGAGCTCGCTGCTGCGACACCGAGACATCACGATAATGAGCGTAAATATTTTTTCCAATAATTATTCGCTTTAGGCAACCGGCGGCACACACGACACATGCACGCGCCCTCAGGCTTTTAACTCACGGGCTTCAGTCGAGCCTAGAGACCCTTTCACTCGCATGGCGATTTTTATAGCGACCGCGACTTGTAACAAATGTTCAAATGTTAGCTTTACGGGGCATCATGGCACACACCATAGCCCATAACCGTGGGCAATTGTCCAAATGGCAAACAAGCGAGGTAAATCAGCGGACTAAAAAAATTAACGAACATTTGTTATGGTGGATGATGGGATTTTTTTATGTGTAGGTTTTACAAACCATTACGCAACCTTGGACGTTGCGGATGTGTGCGAGAAGAATACACGTTTTCCTTTTTCTTTCTTTTGTCACCACCACTGTGGACCACTGTTCAAAGCATCATCACAAATCATAACACCCGAAACATATTCATACCGAAAAAGATATCGAGAGCTGTTGACAGGACGGCACGTGGCTTTCTCTCTCCCGCTCTACAACTCGTTTGACAAAAAGTCACGTGCTGCTTCCGCCACTTCACAAGGGCCCACTTTCTCTCCGGGATCGAGGAAAAGTACCTTAAAATACCTTCCACCGACGAAGAAAACGAGTTTCCTGCTTACGTCTGCTGTGTAAGAATGCATGATAAGTGGCCTTTTTAAGCGACCTCGGCGCCCTATACTTATCGGGCAGCTGCTGGTGGCAGATCCTAACGAGCTCCGAGAACTTACTTTCGGGCGTTTCTTCAGCGCAGTTGCATCGTCATCGTTCTTTTCCTGTTTTGTTCCTGTCCTCCAAACTCTGAGGACATTGCGCCACAATGCGCGCACTCGGGGGACCAAAAGTGAGCTGGTTTAATTAATGCTTGATTATGGTGACTAAGTATGCTTGAGTGCTAAACGATCGCTGTCTGATCTGGGAAGGTGTAAGCGGCTCGGCCGGAGCGGACGCAAGAGAGGAAAAATTATTAGAGAAAATTTATCGACCACGGCATCGAAATTAATGGCCAGAAAACAAGCGTACTCCACTTTTGCGATGTGCTGCGAGGAAGAAGGCTGTACGGTGTAAACCGGGGTAAACCGTAATGACATGATTTGGTGGTAATTTCCAATGCAGCGACAAATGTGGTATGGTGCGCATGCACTTTCAATTGTAGTGTCGTGTGCTGGTTAGCAGATGAAAGGTTCTTTGAGTTCAACGTGGACACATTATCGTAAAGATCATTTTCTACGTAATCCTCACGGAATTTGTTTAACGTGTAAAGGATTATTGTTTGAAGGAATTAAACAAAAACACGATACGGTTAATTCCTTCAAATAATAATCCTTCATTCGTTGATCATCCATATATTTTTAAACATATGAAACATGATTTTTGCAGGAAAAACTTTTTCTTAATATTCTCTCTACATAAATCATATCTCCTCCAACATTGGCTAGATTTATTAGCTTACTTCCCAAAGGTAACGACTGCTTCCTTCCGAACCTCAAAACCACACTGCGCTAGACACTAAAAACCACATGCCGTTCTATTTGCATAAATCGTGCTTGAAATGAACTTTCGTTCGGGATAGATAACACCTGAACACCTGGGCCCAAAGCATCCAAACCAACAGCGCCCAGTAGTAGTGACCTACAATCTACATATACCAGAGTAGATTGTGCAGTATGGTGTGCTGTAACTCTTCACTTCAGCAGGAACGCCATCCTCATCCCTCACAGCACTTCAGGCTGTGTTCTCAGGGTGAACTTTCCGCAGCAGCAATGGTGTGGTGTGGTGTGGTGTGCTTTTATTATCCGCTGAAACGTTGCGAGAGCTCCCAACGCGCTACTTCGACGCCCTAAAACAATCAGCACACGCGCCATTTCCATCCCCGGGAAACGGACCACTGTGTGCCACTTGAGTGCGTTTCAATTTCCATACCGACCTTTAGCAGAATGCTGAATTGTTGTTATGATTATTATTGGAACGACCGGGGCCCTTTGAAGCGTATAAGGACACTCGAATCCTTCGGCAAACTCTCCGCCACTCTGCCCTCAACCCAGACCCCCGGGTAAGAGTGGCGGCCTCATTCATTACCGGGCGCCAGGAAGCACACGATGACACACGTGCCGCCAGCGGTGAAAGAAGGACCCACTTCTCGGGCGGTACTTCAGCCGACCCGGTCCGACCGAAAGGACTCGATGGTCATAAAAATGGATATCCTTCCACGGTCGGCCCTAAACTCTCACTGGCTCGCTCGCTCGCTTTCCTTCACTCGTCCATTGTGCACAGGCCAGTGTTTGTTTGTGGAAAGGGCTGACGCATAAATAGAGCAATAGAAACAACAACATTACAGCCGGTCGCGTCGCGTTTGTTGTGCTTGTCATCCACCGGCTTGTCCAGGATTCAAACGAGCACGAATCGCGTGATCCTCTCGCCGTTGCTAACGGGATCAGTTAACGCGGAAAGGGGACCATTTCTTGTTGCAGGGAATTCATACCAAAGCAAAATAGTGCTTTATCAGGCCGGTGATTCGGTGCCTACCTCCGACCGTTAGTTCGGTTTGCCGTTTATTTGTGTTTATTGCCGGTGCAAATCAAATTAATTAAAATGCATCTCATTCCCCAGGCGAAGAGATAATGCAAAGTCGCGCTGAATAGACTCGAATTGAAAACAACGGCAACGAAAAAAAAACAAAATGCATCAAAAAGAAAGAGCTGAGTCCTCGCATAAGCCAACCGAAAAAAGGGTAAACTCAGCAGGTTATCGCAGGAATGAAAGGATTAGAACCATTGTTACCAAACAACCCGGTCGGTCGAATCCTTTCGGTCGGCGGTAATGTGCATGCGAGCATTATAATGAATTTTATGCACAAGCACAAATGAAGCTGGCATCGGCTTGCGCCTGAAGGTAGCGCAACATAATAATAATAATGAAGAAACTGCGCTCACTATCCTCCATCCCGCGTAATGATTTCGCGCCTATTAAAGAGCCGCATCATCGTCGCATCATTTTTTCCCCAACCGAACTATCCCGGTCCTGGGCCTGACGGGTCGGGGTGGGATTCGAAATGCGGGTGCCTGTAGAATTGGGGTGGCGTGTTCTAGGAGTAAAAAAAAGCGCCGTCACTGCAATCCCTTTTTACCACCCGCGGTGCATTTTGCCGGTGACATGGGCGCACTGTGATTGTCGCATTTTCTGGCTTCCGGGGCGATCGGGGCGAAGATATCACGCTGGTTCTGTTTTGGTTACAGTTCCTTTTTTTTCGTTGATGTTGTTGATGTCCTGTGGTTTCATGCAGGAAGTGTCGTTGATGCTATTGTTTCCTCGTTTTTTTTTGTTACTTGCATGCATGGTACTGTTGTTGTTTGATACGCGCTACGGTTTCGTGCCGTGGCGCTGCCTATAATGGCTTAAATCATGGCTCGTGCAGATGCGGACAGATTAGCGGCAAGCAGTCAAAACTGGACGGTTTAATTATAATTCTTTATTTCGATAGCCCGCCAGCCAGCACTAGTTGACTGTATTAATGCATGCACGAGCAAGCAAAGCGTGTTATTATTTTCGACAAAAACCTGATTTATTATCTACCCCCGAGGGGGTATTTCGAATTTGTTTGCTACCGGTGTGTTTTTGGGTGATTTTATGAGCTTTTTGCAGCACCCTGCATTTGTTGCTGCATTCAAACAAACATCACCCATAAAACTACCCCGATCTACCGGCATCAGATGTAGGTCATTTGGCGAATTTATTTGCCTTCCGGGTGTAGAGAGAGATAGAGATGAAGCAAATTTATGATCACCACAAAGCACCACCAGCATATACATTTTAGAAGGCTTAGTACTGCAGTTGCTTGCTGTTTGCTCTTTCGCCCAAAATTCGTTAGGAAAAGTGAGAAAGTCCCTTTTTCCGAAAAACTCTGCCGCACTTAGCTGCCGGACGTGCAAAACTCACCCAACAACTGACACGCCGGAGAGATCGATGGTGCAAAAATGACCGTTTAGGCGCGTCAGCTTATACCGCACACATAGGCACACTACTTTCCCACTTCCTTGACTTTTACCCGCCATATCTCCTCTCAATTATGTGGCACACGCTAGCATGATATGGCAATTTTGCTGCCATCCTGCGGTGAAGAATAATTATCTGCACCCGGGATCAAACAGAATCCTTCCTCATCCCTTTAATGCTTTGTGTGTTTGTGTGTGTATGTGTGTGTTAACGCAAACCAAATCAATGGGGTTAACAAACTCACCCCCTCTCTCGGGTGGCTTTAAAACTCGAAACCCGGGCTCAAAAACTGACCGGTCAAACCGATTGTCCAAATATTTTCATTTCACTTTCACCGCGCCACCACTGTTTGGGCTGTACCACCGCCAGCCAACAGCACTTCGTCGCTGTATTCGCGAGAAAACCGTTACCGATACATGCCGGCCCGCACCTATATGCAGTGACGTTGATGGTGACGTACTACTTCCACAGCTGAAGGGACTGAAACATGAACGGAAGGCAGGGGAAAGGGGATGGGAAGGAATATCGCCCGAAGGGCTCATTAGTTTATTGGGATACGGTTGAATAGGGCAGCTAGCAAGCGCAGGATAATGGTGGTGGTGGTCATCGGTATCGGACACAGCTCGCTACTAGCACCTGGCGCCGGCACTGTCCATTTATGGTGAGCTTGTGTCCGTTTCACGTTTTCCTATGAACAAAAAAAACTGCACCACACGATATCATGCACCGATCACTCACATGGAGTGAACGGCTTTTGACCACCGCGATGCAGTTGACAGTTGAGATGCGTGTGTGTGTGTTTTGTGAGTGCAAACGAATTATATTTTAATGATCCACCCAGTGCGTTCCCGGTGCGATAGGGGAAAGGGTTTTCATATTTATTTTTGTTCTATTTAATTTGCCGACGAGTCTAGGACGGTCTCGGTGGCGTACCGTTTTGATTAAGTATGGTCACGCAAACGCGACGATATACGGAGACGATAACAAAACTATGATATTGATCACCGGACGAGAGCGGTTGAAAACTACAAAATAAGTACATCCGGTGTGTGTGAACCCTTTTTCCGGGATGTCGTAGGACATAAGTGGTTAATGAAGTTGTAATCATTTTAAAAAGTAATATATCTACACATTACAGCCTAGATCAGGCGATTAGGTAATTACGGCGGAGGTTCAACATTTGTCACGATAAAAAGAGGCTTGTTTTGCATGAACCAGGTGTTATGGGAGGTGTCCAGTTATGGGTAGGTACTCCACAACATAATGAATAATTGAGATTTAATTGCATGATGTTTGAGATCTTCAAAATTATTGGTTCAACTCAAGAGGGAAGTAAAACAGAAATTTCGATTCAATTTGAATATCTTTTAAGCGAAAACTGTCATCTAATTTTGTTATCTTCACATGTCATTGATGCTCAAATTATGTAAACAGTGTGTCTGAATCGTCAACAGTTATCATAAACAACCTAACATTTGGTTAGACTCTTAAAACTCATTAAAACTATCGCAAACTGTTCTGATAATCAATTTATTGAATATTACAAGACCTTATAGTACCTCCACAAACAGGCTTAGCGGGTTCAGGTCACACACATCTACAATAAAGTCATCATAAATTATGCAAACTAATCTCTTTTTCCTCTTGCGAAAAGAAAAAAAAGAAACAACAAACGCACATTGTCTATGCCTATTCGTGCGCACAAGAAGTTGCCACCGCAAGAGCTCAGCGTAGTGGTAGCCTGAACTCTGTCGGTGAGTTTCCTGGATTAGCTGGCAAAATAGAAACATTAATCATATCACCTTATGCCACCCCGCTGAACTTTCATATGCTCGCGTAATAGAGTGTTTTTAACACCCACTTCTCATACACACAAACACCGACAGTACTGCCGCTAGAGGGTTATGCTATCGGTGAGGGATCGTAAATTTTCTCGCGGTCGGCTAACCTCAAACCGATGCGATTAGTAGAGATCCCAAGAGAAACGATGCTAGTAGTTTTGCCGTATCTCCGCTTCGCTATTGTTCTCTCCCCGAGGGAACAATCGTAGGCAACAATAGAATCGGCAATAGCTTCCTCTTTTACCACTGGCAGCTTACCATCTTAAACCGGGTTGAAGTCGAGGTACGGCAAAACCGTAGCTTCCCAAAACACCGATTAAACACGTGAAGTTGGTGGTCCGACTCCCGGTGGTGCGACTGCTCACGAACTCCAATGAGGCAGGCCCACCACGGTATGTTCAGTTTTCGCGTGCCCCATTAATTAGCCAAGCATTCGTGTGAATGTTTCGGCATGGTTCAAGAATTCGTGACTGTCTGACTGACGATACTCTTGCATTTGTCTTGACACTTGCATTTGGCTGTTTGAAGAAGTATTAGATCCATTTTTTGAAGAAAGTGACAGACACCACCGGTGTACCGTTGAATAAACATGTTCCTGTGTCGGGTTTTAGCTCTTCGCTACTCTCGAGGTTGCTTGTTGTGGTGGAATCATTTGACTCGCCAGTGCTTCCTGGTTCGAAGGTTGGAAGGTATCGCCGCATTGTGCTGCGTCTTGTTTGGGCACCCCTCCCTGGTCACCCGGTACGTGTGTGAGGATGACAGCGCCGAAACGCCCCGCATGTCTTGCATTTATGATTAATCTGTACGGAAGGTGCGCACACGACTATCACTTAGACGTGCATGCAACAACGAACCGGCGATAACGAACTACAGATAATGGGCCCAAGCAGATGGGCCCACGCACGGTGTCGTATCATGGTGTACCGCTTGCGACCTCTGCACCCGGAAGAATGGTACGCGCATTCGTGACCTCGCCGCCGTCTATCTCTTCTGTAGAGACATGAACATATCTCTGTTGCCTGTTGAGAAACAGGTCCGCCCCAAAACCGGAGCGTTGCTGAAGATGACGATGACACAACGGCGTCGCGTGCAGGGCAGGCTCTAACGCAACCTACTCCGGAACTGGGCCTCAGTGCGCACACGCACGAGCGTAGATTTCTTGTTAAAAGCGTCACGCTAGGGCGCCGGACTGCGTAATCTTGTGTCATGTTAAGTCGCGATATTTCGTTGCTTTTAAGAAACAGGGGGGGTTTAGATATTGGGGTGTCGCGCTAGGTCAGTGAAACTCTACTTCAACGAAAGGGGACTGTAGCATAGTCATTTGCGCTACTTCAACCTTAAAAAATGTATTTTACATAGATCTAAGCGAAAAAAGTTATTAATTGTGATTTACCAAAACAACGTTTAATGTAACTTTATTTGCCCAATAACAGGAACGTGTTGATCAGAAATTTAATTTATATTTCCTCAGGAATTGATTCTCTCACAGATGCTTATGTTTAAATTTTTCCAACATCTTGAGAAGCACTTAGGCGTAATGATTGCATTTAAGGGCTCTTTAATATAAATGAGAATAGTATAGCCCTAATAAGAATTAATTAATTTCTCTGAATATGAAATACAACTCTGGGAAGGGATTTAAATTGATCTTGTATTTTCAATTTAATTCATTCTTAGGTAATACATTTCAGTGATCTATATCTTCAATTACACTAAATATTATATCCCAACAACATTCTGCCCCTATAATTAGACGATTTGCAGTAAAAGTAAGCTTAAACGATCCGATCTAGTCATAAATTTTACACCTTTCTCTGCTCAACCAACATGGGTCCAAACGCGGTAACCCTTTCGATCGATTCCAAATGCACCCCGTTACGCCCCGATATGGAAATTCTTGTCCCGAATAACACAATAATCACTTGTGCATATGTGTCACTGCGGTGTACGAGTGTTTTGGAACATAATCTACCGATGGTGCTCGGCAGTAGCACCGTTTCAGACAACTGTTCAATTTCTTGAACCCACTGTAAAAGGTTACAACCCCTTAAGGCAGCTTTCGAACCCAATTTGCTGATGTGTGTTCTTGAGTGTGCCCGTGGGGAGATGAAGGTGAATTACGACTATGTGTGTTACAGTTTGACGCTACCGGCTTACACATCCTTGGCATCGAAGAACTGGGTCAACAGCCCAACAGTTAGAAGCTACCGTGAATTGCTAGTGAACCGGGGGGAGGTCGCGACATGCGGCAACATTACTATCGACATTCTCACGAGCTTTTTCGGCCGCCAAACGAGCGTCTGGATGAGTTCGAGCATCGGTTAGATGGTGAAGCCGCATTGGCAAGAATGCCAATAAACGGAATGCCATTCTCTCGGTACCAACCATGCGCGAATGTTCCAACCGAAGCATGCGAGAACCGAGCTGCTATATAAATCACAAATTTTTACGACTCGTGCAATTCCAGCGTTCGATCCTCTGACACGGGCGTGAAAGAAGATGTCGACAAGGGGCCATTCCAAGCTCAACGGTTTGGAGTTGCACTGTGCGGCCACATCGGCATCATAAAAAGTGCGAAATTCTCTTACTCACACACACACTCGTCGGATGAGCGTGACGTCTTTACCGGCATCAGAATGCTAGCAGCGTGTCGGTTTAGCGACGAAGCCTCATCATTATCATTCCGTCGTGTAGTACCAAACTGTGCCAAAATTTACGATACCATCCGCTTCGGTTCCGGTGGAATCGATCGGTTTTGACACTTTATGACCGCTCTTCTCTGTGTCAGGGAATAAGGTTATTGAGCTTCGCTGGGCTGGCCTCCAACTCCGGGAGGAGTGTGCGAATGTGGCGCAAAAGTTCAACCTCTAAGAGTACATGAGTCGTCGGTTCGATGGGTGAGATGGCACAGACGTGGCTTGTTGTTGCAATTTTATAAAGTAAATAAATTCACATAAATGTCAACAAAAGTATAATAAAACTTCATGCCTATCAGGAAGAAGGTGCGTATATCACTGGCTGCCGTATAGGGTAATAAAACTACCTGGTAGAAGTCTTAGAACCAGTACGAATGAGCTAACGTTGTTGAAGTAAATGTAGCAGATAGTGCCCCGCAAAAAAAAATCTCCCAACGGCTTGCAAATGTGCGTGAAATTAATTTTTTACAACCCAACCGGGAAAGGTTCAAGAACTACATGCCCCTTTGGTCCTTGACAGCGACTTGTCTTGCGATTGGTCCTTGTTGGATGCGAACGCGTAAACGCTCCGGGTGATGGCGAAGGATGGTTTCGCGAGATCGTCTAGATCAGTTAACCCTTTTTTGACGACCGCTTTCTTGTAGCTCTTGTGCCAAACTGGGTCAATCGATAGCTTCATCTGCACCCGATTAAGCAAAGCACAACTCTTGAAACAACGGCTGAAACAGTAAAAATAGCAACCGTCTCATAAAAAAGCGAACACTTTTTTGCCCTCGGGTAACGTTTATTGCCCATTTCCAGAATGCTTCCCGAACGGGTTAAATATTGCTGTGCCCGTTACTCATTAGCCTGCCGTTTCCTGCAACGATCAATCTGTTCCCAAAAACACGAAGATGTCACCCTGGGGATGAATTTACAGCTGTTTGTACATCAATTTGGAACTAATCGATTTCGATTATTGCCCGGCATATCGCTCGATCTCAATTGCAGCCGACACAGCAAGACAGCAGCATCCTTCGATAAGCATCTTCGTGTATAGGAATGCCATTTTCTGCAACCCTTTTTTCGCGTGCGAAAAGGGTTCGAAGCTCAAGGATGGGAAAGAACTGAAATTGAACATCGTAACCTGCCAAAAAAAAAGCACAGTAACATCAAACAAATCAATCCCGCCGGGGCAATTAACAACCAAATTTAGAAGCAAATGACGGGCTGGAAACATCGAAACGTTGATACATATGCACGCGCATTAGGGAAGTTTGTTTTGTTCTTGACTGTTTCGGTACGGTTAAAGCGGTGCGTATCGATGGCGATCAATCACAACAGCGAATTCGTTTCCTATCAGAAATGAGAAAAGTGTGTTATTAAATCCTTTTTGAAAGTTTTCATTCCCTCCTTTTTGACTACACAGCCAAATCGAGGTGCACGCAGTGAAGAGTGTCCTTGCTGTATCAGTGTTATTAAAAGGTATTGATGTTTGGGAAAACTTTCAATAATACCAAAGAAAAAAAGTTTTCGCTCTTCGCTCTCTAGCGTAAGATTTCCTCGAAACACAAAAGATAATAAAGTTCGAAGCACTTTACTCCTCTATCCCTCTCTCTCTCTCTCTCTCCAAACATCGAAAAGAGCTGCTATTATTATTCACAAATCGATATCGCAAAGTTTGTACCGAACAGAAGTTTCCATATCCTCCCTTGGTCGATTGGGAAGCAATTATCCCAGTGTTATCGTAGTTTTTCCAAGAATAAAATGTTTTCTCCCCCACTTTTGCGAGCGAAACTATCTCTATGGAGCTAGATTATCTGGGGTTTAGCAGCTTTTTCCATTAGATTTTCTCTTCCTTTACCGCCTGTTTGTAGAGGAAAAAGCAAGCTTTGCAAGGAATGGTTCTGGCTAATAAATTCTCGTTTAAGCATGTTCATTGGCTAAAATATGTTGCTACTTCAGGGTTCGCTTCGCAACTTTGCTCATTAGTGGTGCGTTGCGTTCGGTTTATTACACGCACGTACAAACCCGTGGCCCGTGCCAGCCCTTATCGTGACCAGTGTACGGCGCTAGGTGGGTGCTTCCGATGCTACGTCTGCACATCTCTCCTGCACCACCAGAACGCATCATTGCATTACGCTTCTGCAGTGCAATCACTGTATCACCTCTCTTCGTACTGGTTTATTGCTGCCAGCGAAGCATAGCGCCAGCCGTTTTTCCTATCTTTGTATCGTCTTCAGTCCAACGTGCCTTTTTTGCTGCAATTCTACTTTGATGTAGCGTTCATGTACATGTTATTATGTACTGCTTGCTGCATTGCTATCTACGTTTATGTTGTGCCGGAGCTGCTGCCATCACACCCCGAACACGTTTTGTTACCGTTCTTATCGTTTTCGTCTCGTAATATGGTGCCGGTGGTGCCTTTACGCTGCTTACGTCACACTTTCGTGGTCGTCATCGGTACCATTTTGCTCTGGCAAGCTTCATAATAATGTTACCACAATATTCACCTTCATTCGTTCCACACTGCTCGAAGGTGGAGAGATTGACCCGTTATTGCGTCTGATTATGATAGTTAATATTTTATGCACCCATCAGCTGAGACGAATTGTGACACACACACACACATACAAGTACGGTCGCTCTACTAAAGCCACATCAAATTCGTCCGATAACGTGAAGTGAACGAACAAAATGGAGATAAATTATGAATCGTCAGGGAGATTAATTACGCGAATTAGCAAGCGACGCGAATGATGATGGGTCGCTTTCTTTCGGTCCGGCGAGGTAATACAGGTAGCTTGGCTTGGATGAGTAGTGCACTGGGCCACCATGCGATCGAAGCGAAGTGGTCGTATCTCGTAATTATTTAAATTTGATTAACCACTGTGGCACCGAAATGACCGAAAGAAAACGCCCCTGAATTGCACGGAATCTGCTAGTTAACCCTTTTTTGTGTTGCTGTTGTCAGCGCTGAAGGGTGCTGGTTTGCCTCGAAAGGATTATTAGTGTCTTTCACTGGGTCATTCTTGAGGCGAGCTGTCGGGTCCAATTTATCGGTGTAATTAGGCATGAAATATCGCCAGAACGTTCACAATTCCCAGAAGAAGAGGTCTTAAGAAGAGCTGGAAGCAATTCTGTACGGACATTACTAGTGCAAATGGAAGGTTAATTCATGGGGTTATTTGTTGAATGTTTAAAAACTAGTCCAATTCAAAGTCCCATTTATTTGAGAGATGTTTGTGTACTTAAACTACGTTCTGTTTTTATCATTCCAGGTACGTACGAAATCGAAGAAATTTCCTGTGGCTGTCTACTGTACAGATTATGATGAATTGTAAGTGTTTCCAATCTTTACACCTACTAATGATACTTTGCTGCGCGTGATTTATTGTTCACAAGTTTTAAAACGGACATAACGCCCAAAGAATTCTTCTAAATGCTTCACTTCCTACTCTTTCTATTATCAGCCACCCAGTTGTTAATCGCCATACCCCACCACCTAGTATCAAAGAGAAATGTTTCCTTTCGTGGGCGGTATGCCCTTCAAACTTTGAAAAGAGGAGAAAGACCCTTTTCTTTTCCACACCGTCCACTTCATCTCGAGTGCTGGCGGGTTAAAATGGTAAAAAAGCAACACTTCAACCATTTGCTTTCCGACCAGAACCTTCACATTTCCTTTGCGCTTCACACGAAGCTCGTGCGCGCACACTGCACACCGTCGAGGCCGGAAAAGAAATCGCCACGAAACGAGCCCAATCTACCCACCGTGGCTACGAAAGATAGCATTCAGCGTCCACGCTTCTAGCAGCGACGACCCACGCCTATCGCTTGCCCAAGGACCTGGCATCTCGCAGTGAGCGTTTTCTCCGTCTGCTTCCCTCGCAGACCTTCACTGTTGGGCTCACAGCACGTAAAGGCTAGTTAGTATGATCGTGAAGCATAATGTTGCCACTCGGTCGGTTTGGAATTGGGTTCTTCCGTGCTCTGCTGCTGGATGAAGATCGCCACCACCGTTCTGGTGCGCAATCCGTACAGGTATTCGTTCGTAGGCGAAGTACTATCGGGCATCCAGATATGGTAATGAACGTTCGATACCACCCCGGTTTGCTTCATTGCTGTGCGTTCTGCTGTTGTTGTGGTTTCATTTTAATGTACTTCTCCCAGACGGTGGAATAGCGCTGGCTTCTTTATGATTGGAATGTGTAAACTCTATGCACGATGCAGTATGTCGATGCTGGCGCTAAGTGTATCTGATGCTTGTAGTTTTGTTTGGAGATGGTGGCTGGAAGCATCACCCCGGTGTCGGAACCGGTTCGTGAGTCAACTTGTGTGGTGATTGGGCATGGGATTCAGAAAGGTCAACCAGTGAAATAGATAAGCGTGGAAGGATTTTTCAAGAGCAAGTCTAGTAGCAGCAACAATATTGGAAGCTGGATAGCTGGATTCAAATGTGTTCAATGAGAATATCTAGCATCAATAGCCGAATAGAATGTTTTTGATGATAATTAACAACTCCCTGAAGCGCTAGTACCTTGTTCTAATAACACTTCTTCTATGTGGTTCTATATGGTGATGCCGATGTTTTAGCTTCGTGATCAATATGACGGTTTTGACAGCTAGAAACATATTTTTTTAGGATTTTTTTAGTTTATTATTGCTAAATACTTTTTTAGTTTATTATTGCAAAAATTTGGAATACAAATAAATGATAAAAAAATTTGTCCTTTGATAAAAAAAACCTGTACAAATCAGTACTGATTTCTTCATTCTGTTTAACGCGTTTATCCATACTGCATACATGTGTGAGTAGGCATAGAAACGCTTCAGGGTTTGTGAGTGCCGAAACGCTTCAATTTCCTCCCTTGAGTTTGACTTCGTGCTGTGTCTCATATCCCCGAGAGCAAGAGAGAATATGTTGCGAGGTCCAACATCGGAGAGAAAACTTGAATGAAATGAGAATTGTTGAGTTGAGTTACCTTTTTCCAGCAATTCCAGAAAATACATAATATTTGGAAAAACTTCTGCAACAGAAACCAAAATGAGCACGTTAATAAATGGAACTTGTATTATATCCAAAAACTTAAAAAAATTGAATTACTTTGTTTATAGTAATAGGTACTATCTTGGAAATTCAAGAGAACTTTCTATTTAGGTCTCAGATTGGAAAATCCGTATCCGTATAAGTCAAATAATAATCTTTTGTGTTGTTGAACTACGTTTACCGCTTTGCTTAATCTAAATTCAAGCATAAATACAGGCTACATTTTCCACGAATTAGACGAATAAAATTAGTTAAATCTATTGCACATTTAGCTCAAAACCATCCCCAAACGTCAGTATTAAATTTCTTGTCTCGCTTTCCCACGAGCGCGCATAGGGGGATAGAGCACGCTACCACACGAGAGCACAAACTGAGCGACCAATTCCTCTCCCAGTTTACCCCTTGAAATCATTCACTCATGCTATGCTTCGCACATGCTATGCACGTTCGTGAGTCTCTCAGCAGCTACCGTGCCGGTCGGACGTGTTTTCGTGTTGTGTGTCGGCAGTGCATCGTTGCAATTTGGTGCAATTCACGGGTTAGCTCGATCCAGCAGAACAGGATGTTTACCATCAGTGCTTGAACACGTACATTCCCTTGGTGTGTCCGACTGTGCGTGGACACGTTTGTTGCCAAATAGCTCTGTGCCGATAGTAGCAGTTGTTGTGAAAAATGTGGACCAACCAGTAAGCAGCGCCCAATAACCTCCTCACAGAGGTTCCTATCAAACCGACCAACGATTTTGGTGGCCAAATTTGTTTTTTTTTTTTGTCCGTGTTACCGGTGCCGTTCGTGTGCATGATGCATCCGCGGTAAAAAAAACCGTGACCAGTTGCTGTGTGTGCCAGTGGTCGGTGTCGTTGAAAATCGGTGCCAAATTTATCCGAATGTGTCGACATTAATCAGCCACGTCGCACGTGGTGTTGTTGGCTCATCAATTCGCTGCCTCGCGAGCGTCAAACAGCTGCTTTTGCTGTGGGATGTGTATGTGTGTGAGTCTGTGCCCGAAACTAAGATGTTGATGTCGTGAGACACACAAGCGGCGCTCGGTGAAGGTCGTGTATAAAGTTTGCCAAATTGATGATAGTGGAGGGTGCGATCAGGGTTGGAGATGCATACGTCAAATGCAAACGTGCATTAATTGAAGCCAAAGAAAAATGATAATAATAATAGTAGTGTATTAGCGCTATCTGTGTGTTACCTTGTTAAGAAACCTAACTGCGCTGCTTGCTAGGTGAAGTTTGTTGCACTGTTATTTCGTAGCCAAATAAAACCGAGTGTTCAATTACGTCAATAGTTTAAATTTTACATCAAAACAAAGGTGGAGTGTGGTTTAGCAAAAAAGTGAGTTAAAGATTAAATTATTCTGTACGGTGTGTTGTTGATCGTACTGGTACTGTGGCAACAAAGAAACAGTGAAACCCCTAGCCCAGAAACACGTAAATAAATTGTTCTGAACGCCCTCGAAAAGAAAGGGGAAAACTAAAAAAAATCAAACATGACGATGCTTGCGGTGAAAAATTTCTTCCTCCCGGAGCGGAAAGCGCCACCGGAAACGCCAAAGTTTAGCCGCATGCCGGAAGCATTCCTGCGCTCTATCCGGCGCCGGTCGCTTCGCATCAAGCGTCCCAAAACGGTCATCGTCGAGCGGGAGAAACGAAAATCGGGTAATTAAAACAAATTTCCATTCTGTTTTTTTAAGGTTTGGCAAGATTTGTCTACTGATAACAATGAATGTGTGAGGTGGTTGTAGAAGATTGGAGTAAAAAAAGGTTGTTTTAGGATGAGCAAAAAGTAAGCAATTTGTAGTTGATGACAAATTGCGAAATGACACGAAACTCACCCTCAAGGCCATGGACGTCTTCCAAAAACGCGCTCCGAGGGCTTATCGCCAACACCAGCACCACTGTGAGCTGACTCTGTTGGTTAGGTGTCATCACAAATGGCACTTTTAATGAATATTAATCACCCCCGACTATACAGCCACGGGTTGATGGAGGTGTTTTTTTTTCTCTCTGTCATCTTCCAAGAGAGCTTCATTTTCCTTAATGGATGCCCGTCAATGAGCGATATTACTTGGTTGATATTTTTAGATTTTCATCCTTTCGTATGGGGTCCTGCGTTTTTTGCCGTCTTGGATGCGGCTCATACAATCTCCTTCGCCATCTACGTGGTGATTAGATGCGTGACAAGGCAGTACGAGGCAACCAACGACAAACTGATGTAGAAGAGACATTTGCCAGACATCCGATTATGTGTATGCAAATTGTATGCGGCAACTTCATTGCCAGATGGAGTCCACATGTTTTGGACGGCGAATCGGCGAGACACATCCCATGGGCTCCCCCCAGGTCGGAAATGATGATTATGAAGATGTTGGCGGGTGACGCAACGATGTGCGGGATAAGCCGGCGTGTGACTGAAGTAAACCAGTCGAGCGTATGATGCTACTGTTATGCTCTCAATACACATGCTCTGTGGATGTTGAACACTGTTTTGCGTCTCATAAAAGCATACAACTTGTGTTGGTTCTGGGTGATAAGCAATGTAATTATTTGAAGAAAACATTGGGTAAACTTCTTAATGGCATCTGGTAACGATAGAGCATGGATTTAGATGCATTTTGATGCGCAAAACCCTTTTTTAACAATGAACTATATTCAGCACTCGCTGGCAGTGTTTACAGCAAAGCCTCGAACGTGTTGTTGCCGCTACTATCGTTTGTGTGTATCTATGATAAGAGTCCGATGCTATAAACACACCACCCCACACCAAACACACTAACAAAAGCAGGCCCGATGCATCTCGGTTGCGTGATAAAATCCTAGGTGTGGTTTTATTTTGATAGGAGTGCTTTTTTCTCTCTCTGTGTGTGGCCGCTACCATACCGCACCGCTGCAAAGATAAGATTAAAACCTTCACTGTACCGTATCGGTAACAGGCGCATTTGAAGCGGGCAGTACCCGGCAGTTCTCCTTACCATTTGCGCACCACGTTATCAGCTCTGACTGACCATTATTTCCAGCAAAAATCATATCTTCTCTCGTACTTTGCTCACCGGCCACGACGCACGATACAGCAACACGCGTAAGCGATACGTGCGTTTTGGGGCTCAAGTTTCCCCGTGAAGCGTGAAAAAGTAAAAGATTTCCGTTTTTTTCTGTATTGTTTTTCCTTCCTCGCCGGTGGAGCCCCCCTGGCGACCGAGAGTGTCGGCGGGAAAGGCGAGAAAGGGAAAACCTTTTTCCAGCGGGTCGGATTTTGCTTTCGCGGCCCCGGCAATAACCTTGAAGGAAAAGTTACACGCTCATCTGCACAATGTGTGTGTGTGTTGAATTATTTCACACCAACTTTCTCTCGGAGCCCACACACACACACACACACACACCCGTACGCACACCACCAGCTGGAGTTTAAAGCGGCAAAAACAATGCTCGTAGGAGATTAGGGACAGCCGGCAGGTTTTGTTTGATGCGTTCTTCGGCCCCGCGCAGATCCGGGTCGGAAGATGCACACTGCAGAAGAAACCTATTTGTACAACATACACAACCTCACTCAGCATGCACATTTCTTGCTCGGCGTGAACGAATTTCACACTTATTTAACGAGATGCACGAGAACGAAACTGTTTTTCCTTCCGCTTTCTCAACCCAACGGCATCAGCTGACCGTTGCAAATTCCCGTGGCAATCTTCCTATGCAGACCAGAGCAAGTACGAGAGCGGGCGGACAAGGCAGGAGGGGTGAAAGTGAATCTTGTTCCGGTGCATTTTGACCCACAAATTTTCTGACAGGCGCGGAAAGAAAGCTCTTCGGAAACTCTCCTACAAAGCACCCTCTCATACCGTTTGCTGGAGACTGTCCAGCTGGATCTAATGTATCTAGGTCTAGGAGGTCTAGAAAGAATAGGAGTGGAAAGCGAAATTTATAGCCTGATCGACATGTTTCCGTGCAATATCGGTCGATTTTAGTGTTCCAGTTTTGTTGGAACCCATTTCGCTCGATTCGTCTTGCGTCATACAGCGGCCGCTGCGATTTTACGCGTTGGCAATATTGGCGAACGGCGGTATCATCATCGCACGCTGGTCTGTGGCGGCCCCGAAAACTCGCGCCAGATGATGTCATGTCGGGCGAGACTTCAGGGTCTTTGTTGAGGCATAGATTTCGCCAATCGAACATCGGAGCGAAAGGAAACAGGAAACGGTTCTAACGGGCGAGGATAACGATGCAACTGGACGGTGGGAGGCCTTTTCTCTCCTTTTCTTTTCGAGTTCTTTCACATAGACGTGGCGCAAGCATGGTGTTACGCATACGTGATTATGCTACGCGTGTTACGTACGCGACAGGCACGTCGTAGATAGCACCGCAAGGAATCGTTCTAACGCGCAAAAACGGCACGTAATGAAATTCCCTGCAGGGTACGCCCGTGTGGACTTCCTGTCCTTGGAACAGCATTACATTGATGGACACATATTAGGCCCCGCGAGGGTTGTGAAATTCCTAGCTCTTTCTCTTGGCCATTGTTTTGTGAGGATTCGCGCGACTCGTTCGAATTTCTTGACCCGTTTCTCCTTATAAGCCCACCGTCGCCCACCATCCGTTACCCGATTGTCATTGTTTTTGGTTCCTTTTGTAGAGGGTTGGTTTGGATTGTCGAATGTGCCCGCAGTATCTATTTTTTGGTAGCCCTAAATTCAATTGTGGCCGTATACATAAAACTATAAATGTATCGCTATTTTAGAGACCCCTTGGCTGTCCGCCCTTTTATGGAGCTTCTTTACAGCTGCTTGAGGTTTGTGGCTTTCCACACAGAACCACAAGTGTGTTTTCTTTTTTCTGTCTCTCTTTCTCTCTTCCTACCCTACCCATACACCCATACCGTGGATGGTTAAACTTGGCGAATTGTCCATGTCGTCCAAAGCCCCAACTAAGTAAACAGGGAAACGTGACTTGCTGTCTGCTGCCGGCTTAAGGAAACAGTGTGTGGCCTGTTTTTACGGCCCTTCGCCTTTTTTTTCGAGAACGTGATCGTCGCCGTAGTCGTCGTTGTTCTAGTTTGGTGAGGCTAGTGAAGCGAAAACTCCCAAAAGCAGCGCAAAAGCAGTTTAATCCAAAGAGAAAGGTTGTTTTCGTAGGAAAGTGGTGCTTGGTGGGGTTGGACTGTTGTTGGTCTAATGTAGCAGCAAGAACGAACTACCGCGCGCGCACTACGTCCGCTGCATACTGTAAATTTAACGACAGGAATAGAAAGTCACTCGCCTTGAAGCCGTATTTATTTAAGCGAGGAATGGAAACGAATTGTTGGTGGAGCTCGGAACCCTCCCCGCGGGACCGCGGCTAGAATGCGGCAGCCGAAAACAAAATAGTTTACTCGCGTACCGGCCATTTATCTTCGTGCTGCAAAATAATGATCCTGTTTTTGTGCCGCTTCAGCGTGCTGTTGTTCAAACAGTGAGAAGTGTGCTGGTGGTGTGTGGGTTTCAAGAAGATATATATTGTAATGCTATATTGGCGCAGTTTGCATGCAAAAATCGTGTTTATTGGTAACTAGAAACAAAATGATTTCTGTGGAATCTCCCAGCAGATTCCCTCAAAATTGAGTACTTCCCTTGCCAGGCCCTTCAATGCGATGATACATGAAGAAGCAGAGCTCCTAAGCGAGATCCGCGTCGTATTCGCGATGAAGCTTCTCCAATCGGAATGGTTTGCATACCCTCCGCACCATCCTAAAGACCACCGGCTGTTGTGAACTAATCTCATTGACCTTAAACTCACCAACCTACCCGCAGCTTTGCAGCCCTGTGTTTCGTGCGCTATTCAGCAAATTGAAACTACATTAGAGTGCTCTCGTACCCACGGCACACCGTCCGCTCCAATTGACAACGAACACACCAAGGCACCGCGCGTAGTGCTGGAATCGCTAAAATTATTCGCTTCCTTCCCACGCTGTTAAACCAATCAGTGGCGCGTTTGCTGGATGGTGGTTA
This sequence comes from Anopheles merus, assembly GCF_017562075.2. Classification (NCBI taxonomy): domain Eukaryota; kingdom Metazoa; phylum Arthropoda; class Insecta; order Diptera; family Culicidae; genus Anopheles; species Anopheles merus. The sequence continues at coordinate 27,645,010 of NC_054084.1, read as the reverse complement.
CTACGCGTTTGCGGGTTCCTTAACGTGTGCCTCTCGTGGGGTGGGTGACATGGTGGTGGTGAAACCTGACCACTTGAATGTGTCCAATGCTCCCCACGCAAATGGTTGCGGCGAATCCCACCCACTCGCGTCGATCCATTCTTTCGTCCGTGAGGTGAGAAATTGTGATACGCATATTTGGTGGTTGGTGTTAAAAATTTAAATCCTCACCAATGCTTCTTGGCTGGCCTGCCCAGTGCAGGCTTCCTCATGGTGAAGAGAAAAGTACCTGAGCGACGTACATCTTCAGCGTTTGTATGGTTAATTGCAAAAAGGTAGAAATACGGTCCGCCATTTCGTTTTTTCTGAGACGTTGCTGTTCAATCCTTGCACCAATGACATAAAAATCTCTGGTGACCGGTTTTTCCTTGCGAGCAGTGCTAACTCTTCGGAAGGAAATCGAGGGAAGAAAACTGGAAGGGTGATGTGCACAGCACCTAGACGCAGCAAGCTCCACCCCTTCGAAAGGAATGAAAATGCATTACCGAAGAAATACTGCACAGCAATGCATCATTCATTTCTTAGCAAGGGAATGTACGCTTCCTCCAGCGCAAGCGTTCCCTATCGGTTATGTGCTGGCATTTTCAACCTCACCTTTATTCCCCCGTACTGCCAAAAAGATCGTAACGGTACACCTGTGAAATGTTTCAGCGCGCGCGCGCTTGTACTTGAAATGTTTCACCCAATTGTTGGCACGAAATATGAGACGAATTTGAAGCATTTAAATCAAACGCTTTTAAAGTGTTTTTTGCTGTTCCAGCTTGTGTCCCTTCACATGCCCTTTTAAATCACGTGGGTAGAGTTTTAATATGTGTGTGAGTGCTCTTAAGCGGAGAGGTAGGGAAAAACACCAAGACGGTAGCGAGTAAACTGCACCTAAAAAGGTGACTCAAGCAAGACCCGGGCAATAAAAGAAGCAAAATAAAAATGGTCAAAGACCGCAAAAACGAAACTAGAACTAAAACTGAGAAAAAAGGGAATATGAAAAACTCAACACAAAAGAAGGTCAAAACCAATTCTCAATGTCCTTTTTAAAGGCGAGTGTGCGAGGTGCTCGCATTAACACGCAGGTATAACCCCCCACACAGGCACAGGCACACGAGGGATAAGCGTGGCATTAAGGACGAAAAAAAAGGAAGACCCACGTGTCCAAAGTCTGCGCACGCACCAGAAGTAGCGGCCCTTGAAGAAGCGGGTGCAGCTGTTTTGTTACCGTAACTGCTTCTTCGGGTGGTTCCAAGCGAACGTGAAGAGTAGATCTTCGGGTCCCGGAAAGAAAAACGAACACCTTAATACGGCGAATCACCAGCAGAGTGCTGCAGTACAGGGAAGAAGGGAAGCAAGCGACCAAGAATACCAGCAGGCCAATTTAGATGCTAATTTAAAAAAACGGATAGGAAAAAAACTACACCTTCATCAATGACACACTCACGCACTACTTCTTCGGGAGGCGCCCCTGGGGATATCTGGCATTGGTGGCGGGTGCATCCCAACCAAAGAACCCGATCGCATTGCATATTTATGCTCCGCAATGCAGCCGCCATTGGCCATCTGGCTGGCCGTTTGTGTCTGTGTGTGTGTGTGTGTGTGTGTGTGTGCGGGACGACTACGCTGATGATGATGATATCTTGTGTCTTGTGAGAAGTGGGGATTATCCGTCGTGTTTGATGGTAAACATATACACACACGACTAGGCGCAGAGATTTGACGAGTTCATTTTGTTTTGCATTTGGGTTTTTTTGTGATGGAAAGCGAAATCCTACGCATGCCTTCGGGGGATGGGATTAAAGTGTTTAGAGGTTTTAGTTTTCTCGCACGAGATTTTTTATAGCAAATCCAAATCCCCATATCGAAATTCGGCTCGAGTGAACAGCTTAAGTTGAGCGACAGCTGCTGTGTCTGTCTAGGGCCGGATGAGTGTATTAGTTGGAGTCTGCTTTAAAGCTGTGCTTTATGTTTTCTAACGATTACGGAAATTAGTCAAGAGAAATCTGAATTCATTATCTTACATTCTTGTTATCAAAGAAAACTCTTTTCTTCTCCTTTTCTGTAGCTAGGAACACTCTCAGCAACAACCATCTTGCAAGGAAATATCTTTAATTAGTCTGTTTTTCACTTTGCGCACTTCCTTCACGCAATACACCCTCAGCTCAACGATGCAGAAGTACCGGGGAGGAAATTGCGATTTATTATTAGAGTATGCGATGAACGATTGTTCCTGAACGTTTGTTTGCTTGTTCGTTTCCGCTCCAGAAACGTGTCGTCCGCACGGGTGCGATAGAAGCAAAAGCCACAACAACAACACCCGACATCGATGACTGACAGGGCGACATGACGGAAGACTGATAGATGATCTGTGCTAAAGACAACATTTTGACTGGGCATGATCCTGCCGTGGCGACACTTGCAAGACAGGCACACGATAGGAGCTATTTAAATTTGACAAGAACATATGAAGTTGTCGGACGTTGTTACAATTGAGGATCAAGTGGCATCCAGAATAACTAGGAACATTGATATCAATACGGTGTATTGAGTAGCTTGTAATTATCTTCCTTTTCTGCTTCATTTGACAGATCTATACAGATCACTAATAACATGTTGTTCCGGAAATGAAGCCTAAGTTGTTCCGTGTAACAGCTAAGCAAAAATTCAATCTATTTCAATTAGCGCCAGCTATCATGCGTAGCAACGTCTTCGGAAGTACCACGATCGTTAGAATGAAGATGAATATTTTTTGGTTTTCCCATTTTTCTTTCGCTGCGTCTTTCTCCCCGAGAGCAGCATGTCCTGCGTGGTATCCTTTGGTTTCGGGATCTCTTGGTTCCAACTGAATTCTAATTAACTTTCAAGTGGTGCATTTAAGCTGGATGATTACGACGTTGCCTGAGATGCAAATGTAGCGAACAGAGAGGATGTAGCGAGAAAAAAAAACAGACGTCACGAGATCGTCGACCGAATCCTGTTCGGTGCACGTTTGCGGAAGATAAAGTATCCTTTGCGTACAGCTAATCAAATCATTCAAGCAGCTGCTGCGTACGGCACAGCATACCGGAAAGCCGGCGGGGAGAAAAAAGCGGAATGTGCATTCCAATTCCAAAACGTACTTCAAGATACAAGATACAATCACACTTTATTACGGTTGACATCTTTTTCCTGTGCAGGATGCACGTTCTCGCGGTTAATCGTTCCCGTCCGCCGGTTTGTCATTCTGGTGAGTCGCAAAACAAAAACGATGAAGATGCCGCATCTTGAGATGGATGGCTACATGAATGATGGATAACAAACTGACCATAGCGCACGCGGGAAGAGGCTATGTGCAAAGTTCTGTAACCCCGTTTCGCAAATAGTCGCCCTTCAATCTTCTTCAGCCCTCCGTTTCCGGGGCAGACGCCGGGGCAAATTGACATTAATGTAACCCCGTTTAGCGTGCCTTCGTTCTGGAGCCTTCGTTCACATTCCAAAATGCATGACATTTGCGTCCCATTGTATAAACTGTTTTGCGTGGCCAGCGCGCGGACCTGAGCGCATACGATTATCGTCCTCCTGATTGATGCAGTTTTGTTTCACAGCCTGTCTCTAACCCGCTCTCGGGCTTTCAATTCCACGGTCAGTTCCGCATCAGCACCACCGGTCTCTTGGCAATTTTTTTTGTCCTCTCTCCTCAATTGCAAATAATCTTTTTATCGCTTCTTTATCGTTGTGCGATTGTTTGCGCCTGGGGAGGAAAAATTAGCTCATATTTCATATGTGGAAGCAAATCTTGCGCGCGCCCGTTCCAGCAAAAAGGGTTCGGAAACCTCCGACACATCATTCGCTGCACATCATTTTTCTTCCACTCTATGGTGACAGTTTCGTTTTTGATGAAACGTCCATCGTCGCTGCCCAACAGTGGACACTGGGCTTGATCGTCCTGCTCGGTACCTGCCCCTTGTATCCCTTCTTTGCGGGCCAGCTGATGTACCCTCGCAACCTTTTCATTATAGAAGTCACCCCTCCAAACACACACAAAAACCATATTGACCATTCCAGTACGCTCTCGTCCACCTTTTTTCCCATTTGGGAGCTGTGCGGTAGGTTTATAATTTTATTATTACAGTTATTAAAATATTGCCTCCCTGCCGCCTATCTAACCTCCCTCATTGTGTCCGCGCGTGTCCGTTGTATCGATGATTGTCCTAGCTACCTACTAGCCACACCAGGGAGATGAAAAAATAAAAACGACACAATACATGCTAAACTCTGCCCCAAATTAGGTTGGGCAATAAATGGTTTCTGCTCTGGTCTAAAACCGGATACGGATGCATAATTTGCCCTTTCTCCCCCTGACCGTCCGTCCGTCCTGCTCCGGTTGCAACTGCTACTGTGCAACTTGACGGTTGGCTTGATCGGAGATCATGCAGCCGCGCACGTCATATTTCACCAAGCGCCGTGTGATGGTTCATTACAGCGGGACAGCAACCACCAATGTACACGTCCACGTTGTCCTAATGCTTGCACTTTATTGCATTCCATATCCCCGCGCGGCGGGTGCTGGGCAAGCGATTGGACCGGGTCAGGTTTCACCATTCGATTCGCGCATAATTGTGCTAATTTGTTCGTGCCATTTTCCCCTCGCTCGCATTTGAGACAAAGTCTGCTCGCTCGCCATTCGGACAGAGGGTGAAATGCACATGATTTTTCGCAATAACTGTCAACTGGCGCAGTTTAACCTGGACGCGGTTGTCACATAATGAGTCATTCTCCGGGACACTCTGCATTGCGCCTGGCGGCAATCGGGCTGCAATCGTTTTGCCCCTTGCCGAACATTTCATTAACTTGCAGTAACGTGTCGAATTCGGGTGTGCATGTGTTCCCGCCCGCCCTGATGTACACTCGGGTGAACACCACCTTCCCGGTGGTTGGTTAGCGCCGCCGCACAGCAAACATATCATTACCAAAAAAAAGAAGAAAACCGAACGCAAAGCGAATGTTGAAGGTGATTATTGTCAAATATTTGACATATGCTAATGGGGGAAGTCATTTAGCATATGTTAGGCATATTGAGAAGTCACTAGGGCCAATTGTTTTCTCTCTCTCTCTGTTAGTTGATTGTCTGCTGTTCTTTTTTTTTGCGCGCGCTCGACACGAGCCGATTAAATCGAATGTTAAACGAATGTCGCCTTTTTATGCAAAAGACAAACAAATCAAACGGCGGTATTTGACATTTCAAAATTGGCTCGGTATGGCACGAAAGGTGGAAAAGGTGTCACTAAATCGGTACGGGCAGCAGTTGCATAGGGTGTTAACGGTTTGTTGCAAACATTTTCGCTTTTGTTTTACTCTCCTTGGTTACAAACGGTTGAAAGTGAGAGTATACCAAAAAAATCGCTTCTTGTACCAGACAAAAAACGTTACAACGGCTCCAAGCAGCTCTTGTTTACAAATCATAACTCATATCAGCTTAGCGAGCAATAAACTTCAATCGAGTAATTCTTTCCCAAAACGCGGAAAACCATAATTTTGAATCTGTCTTAATTGCTTCAAAAAATAAACTCAGAAAAAACACAAAATCAAGAGAAATGAAGTGTGTCAAATATGTGTCGGGAAACCTTTTCGCCGAACTCAGTTGGCAGCCTGCGTTAATGAATAATTGCAATAAAGTATGTCCCAAAAGAGGCACATTCTGAGCAAATAATCAAAATCAATGTTGCAGGGAGTAGTGTTTTTTTTTTTTTGCTACACAATTTCATACCCCAAGAAAAAAACACCGTCTCTGATTCCGGACTCTTCAATCAACGGTGAAAGAAAGTGAAACTCTCCGTACCAGGATTGCACTGGGATGTGCTTTTACAACACCCCACGGTGAGCCCATTTGCGCGCACCGTGCGTTGCTGCACCCATTATCCACGAAGTCATCGATTACTAGTTACGGGGCCGAAACAGGAACACTCATTCTTCAATCAAACGTACGTTATCAAAACAGGGAAAAACTTTACCTTCCGATCACAGCCAAAAGGGACACAAAGACGGCGTAACTGTACCTTTTGCTTTCCGTGACGCTTGCCCCCTTTTTTTTGGATGTGAAATGATCCAAAAAGGTGCACACACAGAGAAGACACACAGAGAGCAGTAGCATGCAACCCAAGGTGGAAGAAAGTAAATCAATATCACAACTCCCTTCAAATCATCTTCGGCACACTGTTCGCTCGTCTAATGTCGATCATCGTCTTCTAGCCTTCGTTTGCGTTTGCTCCCTTCTGACGGGCATGATGACTGGGTGGTGATCTCTTCCCTCTTCCCTTTTCAGGAAAAGTGATATTTATGTGACAGGCTCGATGCGTGCGTGAGCCTGTCCCGCCGAGGGTTAAAGATAGTTATGGAAAAGGAAGAAGCAAAGCAACAACAAAAAAAACGCATAGCTAGATGACAATTCCTGGATGAGACAAAGCGACGTTCCGCGTTGTTTCCTTCACTGCTGTACAATTTATGCACTCTCCTGCACAACTGTCTAATGTTCGGCAGAGAGTTGAGACGGTGCCGAGTGAAAGTACATTCGCCAGTCAAAATATATCGCAATTCGGTGTGATGTCGCTTCCTCCCTTTTTCGACAGCGGGACACTTTTCATCGCTCAATCAGAGAGCGCAAGGCGATCAGTACTGGGTAGCATGTGGCGGTGTTTCGTCCTTTCGTCCGTCCCGGAGTCGTGTCAATCTTTGGGACAAGCATCACACCGACCAAATATAGGTAGAAGGCCTAAACCCCTGTAGAGATAGAGGGATATTTTATTAGTTGGCACAGGCAACACATTAATGCGCGGGACAGTTGAAGAAAGAGGTTAATAAATTTTAAATCATTATCAACGTTTTTTTATGTTTTTTGGAACGTTTTTTGCTTGCTGGAATTTCTGCTTCTTCTAAATCCGTTCAGCTTCGTTGATTTGCTGCCCCGCAAACGAATAGACAACGAACCTCTGAGTTGGTTAGTACCGTGTTGAGATTCCCTGTTACTTCCGTGTTTATCGTATGGAAGACTTTTTTTAACAGAACCAGAACCAACGGAAGAAATGTCCCTCAACCGGAAGAAATGAATCCGTTATGAGGTGTTGTGTACTGTTTTTTTTTTATCTTTTTTATGATATTTTTTAACAGTATGAAATCTAGCTGAGCTGTAGTATCGTTGTTTGAGGTAAATATTTACACGCAACACACAGCAATAAACGGAAAAACTTAATTCCCTGGTCGCCTACACGGTACTGCTGGAGGTTTTTGCTGGTGGTTTAATCGGATGTATACGTTCTTCGAGGTTATTTAAATTGCAATCCGTGATAGAATTGGGTCACAATTGAACAGAAAGCGCCTCACAACATAAAAAAAACTGTTTCCATCGTTCTCGCCTTCGAGTTGCGACCTCTTTCGCTGGTTTGCCAAACTTGTTGCATGGCATATCCTTTAGATGTTTGCAAATCTTTCCGAAAAAAAGTGATACCGAGCGAGAGCAAAAAAAAAACATTCTCCTCAAACGAAAGTAGCGATAAAAAATAGTCCTTACCAGTACATCAACCTATTTGCGTACCGCTTTCCTCGGAAAGGGGCTTCCGTAAAAACCGCCCGAGGGCCGCGAATGAAACCGAATCCGACTTGCGCAAGGTCTTGCGACCCGAAAAACGCCCAGAATAACGATCGCGGCATGTACGTATAGCATTGCAAAATTGCTCTATCCGACAGACATCATCCGCGCGCAGTCCCTGCCCTGAAGGAAAAGCGTTCCTCGTACAAATAGGTAGCAGCAAGGCTACGGACAGCCATACTTCTTGTGAATATGCATTCAGATAGCGTGATTTCGTGATTCATCCTTGAAGCAAAGCAACAACAAAAAGGGAAAGGCCAGCAGACGGCTACGTCAGTGCGTCTTGAGTGGAATTTAATTTGCGAAAAATATAAATTTTAAATTGAATTGCTTCAAGCCTTTTTAAATTCCAGTTTTACTGCCTAGACGCCGGTCGCGCCACGCACGGTGTGGTGTACCAGTTTAGGAGGGCGCGTGGTGTACGATCCTAATTTTTGGGCACTCGTAGCACGGCATTCGCCTCAAGTGTGTCATGTGTGCATGTGTGTGTGTATGCAGAAGAATAAGAACGGATGAAGGGTGTGTGTTGGAAAGTTTGAACATTATACCATGACAAGGCATGCAGTGTAGAAGCAAAAGGGCATAAGAAGATCACCCAGTCTAAGCTGTACCGAACGATCGGAAGAATACGGAGCAACGATTTTGCAGCCTTTCACACTCTCGCGCACAAGCTTTGCCGAGGAAAAATCAGTTACAATGAGATTATGAGCGGATCCATTGCCGAAGAGCACTTAGAAGAAAACTCTCCTTTTTTTTTATCTTGCGTTGGAATAGAAACTCGTCTGCAAAAAAGCTAAGAGCAAAGATATGCTCCAATGCAAAGACCTCCGCCACTCTTCGGTTGCAGATTGCCGCGAGCGTCGGGCGCCTAGAAGAGGATCCCAAAAAAGGGTTATAGGCGTAGAAAAAAACGGAACGCCGTTAAATTTATGATTCGTTCATTATCATACCTACAGTTAGTACGGCACTAAAGATGCGTTAAATTGTGAAACTTGCCCGGTGGTGTAACATAGGCAAGTGGAAAACGTACAGGAGAGGAAAGGACGTCAGCTTAGCCACTGAGCCGCCAGTACGGCGTGACAATTCTTTTACCCAGAAGTTTTTTTCTTCCTCTAAGTAGCAAAAACTCCAGCCGCAAAAAACGTGCTAATAAACCGAAAGAATCAGTTGAAGAATTCCCTCGGCTGGGCCGTAATGTGTCCTCCGGACACACTTTGGCGCAAAAACGCAAACATTGCTCGCGTACAAACCGAGTCCAATTCATTATGTCGGTTTGATAAATGGTCACCATCGTCTGGGGGAAAAGGGGTTTTTGCGCAAAGTTTCTTGTTTTTTTTTTCGCAAAAACATTAATGCATAATTTTTGGGTTGTGCGTAATTTAAATTTTGCCCGATCCTTTGCTGTGTGTCTCCCATTCCCTTTGCTTTGGTTCACCGGCACCGACACTGTGGCAAATGTTGTGATTTATGTGTTTTTGTTTTGTGTGTAGGGTAATTTTTATTAATGGTGTCTTTTACAATGGCTCTTTTCTTATGCTTTTCTTTTCTCGTTTTATTCTTAATTTCGTTTTAGGTAAGACACGATAGTGGCCGTCCATAACTGTGTATTCTGTCCAGCAAAATGTTGCAAATCAGAGCAAGCAAGCGAGCTGGAAACCTTGAAAAGGGCTAAATACCGTTCTGACCCGGGCCAGTTAATGTAAAGGAATGCACACCCAAATGATCAATTGTGTTCATCACCACTCGAGTGTGAGCACTCTCTTCCCATCTCTCCCTCTCAGTGGGGGGTGACCTAAACAGCTTCATCAGCATATTGCAACAGTAGCGGAAAAACAGGTCCTTCAACAGAACAAGGGGCCATTAATTGAAAGGCCGGTCGTGCTGTCGTTCGTTTCAATTTAACGCCATCCGGGAAGACTCCCGCCGGCGGGGGGCTCGCTACAATGTAACGCACACCGAGCAGGGCGCGATGCCCAAGGGCGAGCCAGGAGTATCGTGGTCCTTAAATTTGTCACCTGAATTAGCGATTCCGGGTTGCACATCTTTTCCACCAAAGCGTAGCGTGGAAGTATCGCACCAGCAGTCCGGTGCAAACAGGTCACCTCCCGCTGTGTGGCATGCTGCCCGCGTGCAACCGGGGGCAAGCAAAAGGCTAACCAAGATGTGCATACAAAGGCGCCACTGACACCGAGCAGGAGAAGAACGCTAATACGGCGAACGTGTGGCCGTGCGGATCTGGGAAAAAATGTGAACGCGCCGTCGCAGCGCGGCAGGACATCGTGTCCAGGGAAGCGTATCGCGCGATCTCGAGTGCGTGTGTGTGTCCGTTTCTTTCCCATGGACAACAATGTTTTTTCTCCCGGCGGGCTTCTTGGTGTACGTCTCTCAAGCTTTGGGATCTGTATGCCACTCCGTTCTACATCCTTCCCTTTTGGTGGACTTTGCGCACCGGCGATCGTCCGTTCGCGCTTCTTCGCGGATGTTTTCGGCAATGAATAATCATCCCTATGTGTGTGCGTGTGTTTGCACATCTATCTGTTTGTGTAATGCGATGCTAGAAAAACAGAATATTATCAACTGCAAACACAATGCTCTATCGCCCGTGAAACATCAGCAACATACTGTTTTCGGCAATCGGCAACAACGCACACACACGTCAGCGCAGCGCGCAACCCTTACCGTAAGGGTATAAAACCCGCGAAAAAGGATCCTCTGTTCTGTGTTTTTTTGTATCGTTCGTCCCTCCATTCATAACAAATTTGCACCGGTGGCACACTCGCAGCAAAGTGGTGGGAGGAAGAGGAAGAAGCAAACGTCTGAAGGAGGAAGATTTCACGTTCGTTCGGCAGGAAAAAAGGAAGCTTCACTTCGACCAGGATAAAAAGGATAAACGAGTCAGACGCGCCCTTGTTGTAGCCAACGGAAGTGACGGGAATCCCCCTTGGCATGTATGTTGCTTCTTTTTCGCTGGCAGGACTTCTTCTCCTGCCGCATTATCATGCAAGTGTGCTGCGCCCTATTGTAAGATGGGGTAAAACGTATGTTTTATTGTCAAACATATTCCGGCGCTCATTTTCGTACCACGAGACCACCGAAAAAATCATCATCATTTGCCTTCTGCAAAACCCCTTCTTATTGCGCCAGTTACGTGTGCCAAAGGTCCGTCCATGTATCGTCGTCTCGTTCTGATTTTGCATCAGAAAGCAAAGATTTGCTGACCTCATGTGCAGAATGGAAAAAACATCTGAAATGCGCCATACATGAATATTTGAACTGGTTTCTTCCGCCTTTTTTGGGGGGTATGCTGACTGCAGCGCAAACGTTTGCCAAAAATTTATCTTTTCGCCAAGCTCTGGCAGAAGGAAGGACACGGAGCGTGCGACACAAACTGGAAGAGACTCCGCCCAGGGCGAAAAACTTTGAATTTGAATGGAATGAATAGTTGCCGCCTGATAGCTGTTTTAAGATGAAGAACTCAATTACTTTTAAATGAATTTTTAAAGTCCGCCAATGCCGGCCGTGGCTGCCCGGTGTTTGGGAAAGTGCAAACGATCAGTAGCGGGGACATGCTGTGAGAAAATGTAAATGATGAACTAGTTCCCAATCAAGCTCAAATTGAAAGGTTATTCAATCCAGTGGCATATGTCTCAGCTGTTAAAAACCTGTTGCCAATTAACTATATCTGTTTGCGGCTAGCTTCGAATGCACAGCCTCTACTACACTTTTGTATGATTGTATCCTTTCCCAATGTCTTGGGACACCACACAATGACGAATCGAAATTCGCCAAACGGACACTTCGCTTACCGGTTTGATACGATTAAAACGCAACATCTCCACCGTGTCATTTCTACAGAGACCATCGGGCGCTTCCTCACGGTGCCAGAGAACAAGAAATGCAATTTGCTTCATCATTCGGCTCTCAAGGTCCAGCAATCCGGCTACTACCCCATGAGATGAGTCTGCAAATCAAAGACTGGCACCTTTTATTTCAACGTTCCGCCCGTCTTAACGCCGCAACAATGCCCGGCAATCCGGTGTCCTCGCCTATGGGATATGTGTTTTGTCATTCAACGAAACACAATCGTACCGTAATTAGTCTTACGAAGATATCGGTCCCACTGGTTTCCGGGCCAATGTTCCGGTCCGTTTGGCAGGGCTGGACAAAATCACTTAAAACTGGAGCAGTGGCATATCCTGCTTGCTGCTGGCATCTTCCGGTCAGACACCGTGCCCCCGTAGCTGGACGGAAGCAGCCGCCAGTCTGTCAGGGGTCGAAACCTTTCCCTGCTGAGATTTATTGGCACCGGGGGCTCCTGGATCGGGCTTCTTGCGATCGCTATCGTTTCGCCGAAGAGTAAATAAAGCACGGCCACGGGCTTGAAGTGTGAGGGTGATGATTCGTAAGGCGAGGGTGAGCTGCAATATGAAGCAATCTTGATGAACTTTCTTCTCCGAGCAAATACTGTCTCACATACCCACACACACACGCGCATAGAATGAGCAGCTGCACCGAATTTCTTTTCCAACACTTCTCGTACCTCTTCCGAGACCTTCGGAGACCTTCAGACTGATTGTTTGCCCTAGAAGTATGTGTATGCGTGTATGTGTGTGTTCTTTTGATCCCTTTTTTTGGCGAAAGGCACATGCCCACGTAATCTAGAGCAAACACAGCTAACCGAAGGAAGCCACCTTTCCTTTTTAGCAGCGCCATTCTTCTTCTGCGGCTCAGGTCCCGTCCTACGTACGGCGGGAAGAAGTTTGCGATCCTTTCTCTTCCATCGGGTAACAGAGCAGGAAGGGAACTAACAAAAAATCAGAACCATATCTCGTTTGTCGTCTCTACCTCTGCTCTCCATTTCTACCGTTCTATTTGCGAGGGCGCACAGCATAATATTGGCCGTGCTATTGGTATGCCTTTCTTTGATTCATTTCTCCACCCGTCAACCGGCGACCTGTTTTTTGAGCGCACATAATTCTTCCTGTAACTTTCCTTGCTGCAGTCGAGCATGGTTGCAGTTGCAGTTGACACCAAACCTGAGGGCGAAACTTTTCGTGCTTCTTGCCTGCTGGCGCACGAGCAAACACACAGTGCAGCAGGATATTGTCTTGGAAATCATCTTTGTCGTCCGATATTGGAGGAGAGAAAAAAAGAAGCGTGCGAGCAAATGGGAAGAAATAATATATTGATTGGAAAACTAAGGCAAACATCAACAACAAAAAACTTGCCCTTTCTTTGGGTAGCTTTTTTTTCATTGCCAGTTTTTCTTCTGTTTATGCAGCAATGTTTTGCTTACTTAAAAGATTGTTCTGTTTGCCCAGCGACGGCTGGCACGAAGACAACTCTCCGCTCCGATGGTGAAGAACGTTACAGTTTGTGTTGTTTTGTTACGTTCCAGTAGGACCGTCAAAACAACAACATTTTGGAACTTCCATTCATATGTGCCCAAGGCAGGCATCGCATCAATACTGCTCCGGCTTGGAATTCGCTCAACTGTACGTCTTTCAGCAGCACGCGAAAGTGTGATGGTGCGGCCGGATGTATCAGACGTTGTAAAGGGCCGTCCGCATTGTCTTACATTCTCGGAAACTCCGGATCTCCTCCGGAATTGGACGCTGATCGATCGAACTCGAGCCGTAATGATTTAGCCGTCTTACGTCAACTCTTCCGTTTCTATAGTGAAAAGAACGTGAAAGCCGCGGTCAGACATATGACCGAGATATGACCGTTCACTCTCCGAATTGTAGATGCTGGAATGTGTGTACTGGATGCTGGTCGGATGTTATACCAATTTCTTGGTGATGATTTATCGCTATCCCGATGTTCGGAAACCAAACAAACAACTCGCACATTGAGATGCACATTCCAATCGATTAGGCATCGCGGGAGAGCCGGTTCAATTTCAACGCTACTGTGGTTTGGATTTGCTACCAAGAATTTAGCCCCTTGGCTTGTTGGAGAGCTGTTGTGCTATTACGAGGATCTATTACTTCCACGAACGAACTTAGTGTTGCTTGAATTCTACGGTACGCGGTACACTGCAAAAACACCTGCCCCAAGACCCCAGATATCGTTCATCGAACTTGTGATGGTGCTGTTGATTTAACGCCCATTACCGATGAGGAATGTGCATCAGCGCAACGTTTGTTTGTTTGATTTATTTCACCTCCCATTATTCCAATAAGATTCCGCTACTCCATTCGACGCCAAAGAGACGGAATGCTGAAACTGCCGCGGAATTGTAATTGATTTTGTACTCCCTGCAGCGGTTGCAGGTCCTGCTGTGCTGTTTACGCAACTATTAAACGCTTAAACGGAAACCGGCAATCGTCAAACGAGCGATTCCAACAGTGAACACAAGTTACCCTTTCATCTGGTTCCGCTCGGTTTGTTTGTGTCCACATCGGTATTCAAAAAGCTTATCCCCCAAAGTCCACAGTACATTAGGCTCCTTTGGGCACGGCTATGTCGGAGTCGAGTTGTTTTAAACAGAGAAACGAAACAGGAAATTGGTAAAAACACTGTGTGGCGCCATAATATGTGGTAATCGCTGCAGAGCTAAATTTGCTGCAGGCAGCAGCTAATCGATTTACCGACAGCTCATAAACTCGGTCGCCGGGAACGTGTGGTGGTGCGGCGGTCTCCGATTAAGAGAGCATGCAAATATATGCGCAGTGTGTGTGTGAGAGGGTTCGGTTGGGACAGCAGCCACGTTGCGTGCCTTGGCGCGTTTAGATCGATCGATCGGGCAGCGCATTTCGCTGCACGTGTCATCGATGTTTACCGAACTAATTGATTTATCCGGGCGGGGGTACACGGCAGTGTCCTAGTGCTCCACGGGGATTGTGTAATCTTGTGCTGCGTTTTTGGTCGCTGCAGATAGACGCTGGCAGTTGGAATCCTATTTGACACACACAATCGCTCAAATGTAACGATCAGGAAATTCACGGGAGGCCAACAGGGAGTGGATTGCATAATTTTACACTCGAATCTAAAGAGAGCGAGAAAAACGAGTTCCAAACCACAGCGTAATTGTTCTGCGCAATTGTTTGTTGGACCGCAGACTTCAAGCATTGAGTGTGAAGAAACGCAGTTTGTACTATGTTGTTGTTTTTGCCCCGCTACCTGTCGGGTAATGCTACAATTCAGTCTCAACCAAAGCTCATCGAACTGAAACCAATTTATAATCTCCTTCCAACGAGGTCGCTTAGGGTTTTGGAGCATGCTACAAAAACGGACCTGCTGACGGACGCCGGTGTGTTGTCGTAACTATGTGGCGATAGACGACGTTTTTGTTACAGATCAAGCAAGCTTCCAACCCTTGTGGACACCTGCAAGCGTTCGAAATCAAATCACGTCTAATTTAATCACCGTCAAATGGCCCAAGTGGAACATGATTACGATGCACGACGTCGCCGTAAACAAACTGCATCATTGGTTACATTTTCGATTAGCTGTTTCTTTTCTTTGAACGATCAACAATTATCGACAGGCGGCAGAGTGTGCGGATGTGCGTTTATGCTGGGTTGAAATAAATTAAAGCTAATCGAATAGAACAGCGCGAACCATTTTCGATCGTGGCGGACAGCAGTAGCATATGTTTTGGGTCGAGTTCGTTGTTTCTTTTTTGGTTATGCTACTTATGAGTGTGTAGTACCGCGTATCCAAGCGCGCTTGTTGAATATTGATGAATATTAACATAATGATCATCACCATACGATTAACACGCCGCCCAACATAAGGAAGTCATCATCGGAATAGGAATGGGAGTTGTTGTAGTTCGTAGAACAACCACATCCCGTCCGAAAAGAAACACTACACACACACAATGTTATGGCTCAAGAATGGAATGGTAAACAAACAGCAGCGCCAATGCCTATGCACACCCGGGGGCAGGAAATCAAACTCAACGCATTACGACGGTTTTCTATGCTTCTTGTTGCCCCGCTTTGCTTGACGGACGTTTTTCTTCCAGAAAAGCTCTTCAGCGGCTCTACACACGCACGAGTGGTCATAAAGGCGTTCGTTAACCTCCACCGACAAGTGGCCACTGGAGGATAATTTGAGCGCGCTGCTGCCCACAAACACGGCGCAGAATTTCTAACACGGCTGTTAGAGCAAGTTTAGAGCGGCTGTCGTTTTTGTCCATTTTCCGCTGCACCAGATTAACCATAAAATGTGCTCGTTTTTGGGGTTTTGTATACTTATGCTAGATGCTGCTTTGAGTGTGTAAAGTGCTGGAATGAAGATTAGAACGCCGGAAAGGTGAAATGTGTGCTTTTAACGGTGCAATGACGAATGGAAAGGTGGGCCCCGTGGGTAACATTCAGACGCGACGCCTTGTTGAAGGGCGATATTAAATGGTGCCGTTTTTATTTGTTTTATAAAGCACAATAATACAATTAAACCGAGATGAAGGGAGAAAGAAGAAAAGAAGTTTCGTTTTGTGTTTGATAAACTTTCCGGGAAAAGGGTAGTTTTTCTTGTGTTCAAGACGCTTACAACTCCCTTCACCAAGCTTTGATCAAGTCAGTTTTGCATGTTTAATTAATTTATTCCACTCGGCTTTGCAGGGGGGATTGTGTTTTGATGAGGCGAGCTCCTGCGGAAACGGAAGCGATAGAATAAATATATGCACGTTCAGATCATCTTTACCTATGTGCTGGCTAGCTTTTAAACGTTCCGCCTCTGCCGCCGCCGCCGCCGGTGCATAAATCGATCAAAACAAAGAAGCACAAGGAAAATGAGCACCTTCAATAAATGCCTGCTACCTCCAACACACAAAAGGAAACACATGATGATATTTCCTGGGGTCGAAAGGAAAACTCATCGTATGGAAATTTTGGGATGCGATGGAGATGGTGCATAATCAGCGGGAAGTCCATTTCCGCCGTTTTTTGGCTATTTCTTCTGTGTTCTTCCTAACCGGTGAATGGTCACTCAGCCGTGATCCAGTGCCTCAGGGCTTGGAAGAAGACGATATAAATGATACTGTTTCTGCCAGTTTTTTTCTGCTCCAATTCTATTGGCCAATAGAGATCACAATAAACTCAGAAGCTTGAAGAAGTCGGAATCCCAGGGAAAGGAAGATATTTCGCTTAGAAACTCGTGATGTCCGAAAAGCACCGAAAATTCCGGAATTCGGGAAAGAGTAGAACATTACGTTCTGGTTCATTATTTTCAATTAGCTCCTACGGATGTTCCTCGGGTGGCGCTTCCTTTTACACACCTGTCCGCATTTTACGTGCTTTCCGGTCGAATGCCCACATCGATTGCCTATTCCGGATGTGGTTTGAAGGAATTTTTAAGGTCAAAGTGTACCGCCGGGAACCATCAGGTTTAATCATTCGATAAGCGCTTTGTGGGACAGTATGAACATCAGGAACCGTACCCCAAATTCCAGTCTCTCTTGCAAACTATATAGGGCAAGCAATACGCGTCGGGGTCAGGTGTGTATAAGCGTATTCTCCGTCCTCCTACGACGCGGAAGCATTTAAGCGAAACGTGTTTACCCTCTTCAAAAAAAGATACATCCCTGCTCGGTATTTTGTATAAAATATTCCCTTGTTTCAGTTTGGCGCATCACTTACGCTAACGACCATTCCAAGAAAAAAAAGGGGAAATGTTTTTATGGTGATGACAAGCATAGCGATAATGTAACACCAACTTTGAGGGATCCCTTGCGCTCTAAGGGAAAGACATTACGCGATGATGTCCCATTGCCAAGAGAGGGCTAGAATCATTGGCGCGTACACAATTGGCTTGGGTTTTGGGGTGTCTTTTTCGATCGTGGGAGCCATACCCTGTCGATGTTCAAAATTCATCAACAAACCACCAACTCAATAATGGAAGGAGACACTTGAAACAAATTCGAATCATTGGTTGGCATACTGTGGTGCATTTCGTGTTGTTAGTCAGCGATATTTTTGGACCACTGTGGCTCTCGAACTCTGGCGAACTAATTTCACACACACACACCGCTCTGTCGAGACGACTGCACGCAAACGGCACGCGGGAAATAGCTCCACGGGGTCTCCAAGCTCATTTAGCTTTACGACTGGCATTGCCGAAGTCATCCATTCCTGTGCTCGAAACCGTTCCAAGCACGCATTCCGCAGCGAGTTGATCGTTCTGACGGAACTAGCGTCTCGTGCTTTGTCACAGTTGCTAGGTTGTCGATATTCGGACCTAACGCAGATGCTAACATTCCAACACACACAAACGCTTCCTTGGGGCAATTCTAATTGAATGCTGCTGTGTCACAGTTACTTTCACGCATGCATTATGTCACGATGCAGTGTGCCAAGACGAAGGGGGTCGTTTGGTACTGCTGCAAAAAAAACGGAACACGACGACATCTTCATTTGGAAAATGCGGACATACTTTCGGTGCAGTTGTCGTCGGCTTCGTGGGGTCGTCCACTACATCACACTTGCTTAGTAGGTTTGCAGTTCATTTACCACTTGCAAACTGACTCCACCGTCTAGATGACTAATGATAACATCACCGTGTGAAGGAAGAAGTTAGCAGCCCCGTGGCAACAGCCAAGATGTGACGACAACTTAAACGGCGCGCTGTGTCATGTAGTGCTAACTCTGGCCGCGTGTCGCCTCTGTCGCACCGAACCTGGGAGGTGTAAATGATTTGTTTGCATCGTTGGACGCGCTTATTTATGACCATAATGTTCCTCCAACAAGCGCGACAGAGCATAATGGTGTACCACGGACGTGCAGATGAAGCAATTTGGAACGCAGCACATCCCGCAAACCCTCGCAGCTACTGCTGGTACTCTGGTGTTGGAGCAAAAGATGATAGTTTTTCCCTCCTTTCCGATGCTCTTGCACTAGCCAGCATTTGCTCGCTCAGCTGTGCCTTGCCTTGAACCATAAAGTGTCTCGCCAGGCCCATTATATCATAATTCTTTCTCGACACATAATTTTCTCCTTCCTTGTGCACTATTTTGTGGGTTTTTTGTTGTTACTGCGTGATTGCTTCTATGTTTCAGTTCGGTAGCATAATGTGATGTCAGCGGCCGTTTTGACTTCCAATTTGTTGCCACTTGGCTCAGTGGCGGTCGTAACAAAATCGGGTCGTCGAGAGTGAAATCATCGCGCGGTTGATTAGCTACGGCTCTGGCTTTGGTCATTAACATGCTCTTGTGTATTGTGCGCCAAGTTAGCACACGGAGCTGAACATCGTTTTAGCAATGCAATGCAGGAAGTGAAGCGCTCAAAACAAACTGCTGTGTTAGGGTGTAGCAACAAAAAGTAAAACAAGCTAACAAAAACAAATAAAATGGAAATAAAACATCTCTCCAACGCATATGTAAATAAGATTAAACCGTCACATTTTGTGCTCGGAATGCAAAAGCCATCTGTACAGGGGGGTTATTGTCGATTTCGACGTTTGTGCATGGCAAACAGTTTATGCATTCTTCACTAAAATGTTTGGAATACTCATCGATAGCGTGGCCTTCATCAACCAAATTGAATGCTAATCGAGGTTGGAATACTTTTCGCAAAAATAGAGCAACGTAAAAGTAAACAAAATGTAACATAACGCGTTCATGAATGAATTCCATTATATATTTATGCAACCCTTTTTGTGTTACGAATAAGGTTACCCACATTTCAGTCTCAGCTCACGTGAGATTTCATCTCCACATAATGCCCGAACCGAACACACACACACAATTTCCATCAACGGATATTGGAAAATATGGTAAATGAAGAAAAACGGTGCCAAATAAATTACGTGTTCACACGTACATTTAACACACCACATCCACAGTGCGGCGAGTGATCGAGACACGTGATAGGAAAAATGAGAAAAAAGCTTTTAATGCACCCACATCGGCAAATTGGTGTGGGGTGTGCCATATAAATAAGCTGAAATTTAAAAGAGAGACAGAAAAAACAACTCAACACTATATTTATTTTATCGAAACACGTCGCTTTTTTGGAGTGCAATATCATCTGACGAGAGACAGATAGAAAAACAAACCGATGATTTCGGGTTATAAAATGACAAAGTTTACGGGTTCACCTTCAGCAAGCCCCGAACCAGGAGAATTGCCCCCATAGTTAAAGGTTTTGTAAACAAACCACGTCCACGTTTAAAACTGTACGCCGAATTATAAAAAAACGCACTCACATTCCGATACGAGCGCCCCAGGTTCGGGTGATTAATTTGAAGATTAAATGCGTCAGCTAATTTGTCCGGACGCACACACGGTGGCCCAAACCCAGTTCGGGACACCACCGAAAAGACAGGAGGCACAGTTGTGTGATGCCTATCCCAACCGGATAATGACAATTTGCCGTCCGGTCCAGCGATGTCGGGGATTCGGGCGGAAGCGTAGCAGCGGTAGACAGATTTCTCACGCCGCACCGAGTGGGCCGAGCCCGTTCCACCGGTGTAAACCCTTTCTTCCACTCCCAAGGGAGTCGTCACGGCGCTGCCTAAATGGTGTTAATTTACATGCAATCAATCTTGCGCAATCTTATACCCCTCCCCCTCGGGAACGGTTGGCGGCGGCGTCTCTCTGCCTGTCTTCTGGCAACCAGAGGACCCCAGAAATCGTCGGCAAAGGGCGAACGCCGCGTGCTTGCTCTGTAATCAATCAAGATGCAAATGTGCACAATGTGTTCGTGGAATTCGGCTGCAGCCGAGGTGTCATCACAGATCACCGACATTACTGATGTGTTGATGTTTGTAGCGCACGGTTTTGGAACTCTGTATGTGTCGAGTTCCGTTGGTGTCGATTCCATTCCTTTCCCCGTACAGAATTATTGAGACTTTTTAGAGAGCAGAAGGTTCGCTCCCTGATGCTCCCTTTTTCTTATGCATATATAAGTGAGGCAATTTTATTTCCATGCTTTTCGTGGTGTGTCAAATTCGGTACAGGGGCGAGAGACCCGCCCGAATTCGGTCGGGATAACATCAATCAAACGCTCTGTGTCTCGTCTGCCCAAGAACAGCACAACCAGTTCGGTACAAGCCTCAGTACAAGCCCAGATCCTGTGCCGTGTGTTTGTCTCCCTCACGGACATCACCAGCACCAGTGGCTAATCTTTTTGCAATCAATCAACACCTTTTTTATTTCTTTGGTAGGGAAAAGAAGGATAAAAGTAGTCTTATGTTCCTTCTATGTTCCAAAGGAGTCATGTTTGCGTATTCAGGTTGAAGAAGAAGAAAAGTTTTTTTTTTTTGGGAAATATGACAGATGGACGGTTGTGTCACTATCGAGAGTATTGCTTTTATTTATCTTTTTCGTGGTAACATTTTCTTTTTTTAATGAAGTGAACTATCGATTGCGCTCAAGTAAAATCGATATCCTGACGATGATGGAACGATAAAAAATCATCTGAATTCAGACATAAAGAACCAAATACTCTTCGCTATGACCAATCCATCAAATTGTGCCCTTGAAAGGTACACGTGTACTGTTTGTGTTGTTGTGTTGCTTTTGTTAACTTGCTTGCACAAAACAAAATCTTCACGGAGCGAGAAACCAGACCGAATCAGTCATTTCAACAAGAGAACAAGATTTTCCTTCGAAAGGATGGTGGCGAGTGTGTCCTAAGGGTGTGCTGCCCAGTTACCAAAGTTTTCGGCGACATTCCGCTGTCAAAAACGTGCTGGTGATGAGCGCAAAAAAATCTCTTCTCACATGCATATCAAAACGTAATCCTTCGTTGATTAACTACAAGCAGATTTGAATAAAAATAATACCCCCAAAAGAAAACAATCTGCTACACGGGTGCTGACGGATGAATGGATGGATGGATGGACGGAGATGCTGGCCGTCTGCTTTGCTGGTTTCTTCCGGCAACCGTCAAGTTTGCCGGAATGTCACCCGAAATGACATTTTGATGAGATCTAATTCCGTTTTCATTCTCCTCGTGCTCGTTCCCTGTTTTCTTTTTTCGGGAAACACGAAAAGGAATTCTTAATTTAAACGATCTCGAAAAAAAGCAAACTGGCTTGCGCGCTCTTGCCGGAATCAGCTGGACGAGTCGCTCCCCCGGGTCGGGCCGAAAAATAGCTCTATTATCCTTAAAGCAAACTTTGGCCGTACTCGGCGAAGCGGCGACGCTCAAGATTGACACTTGAAAAGGAAGTGTTAATGAAACTCGGCGCGCGGGTCTCCTGGCACCGAAGGTTCGGAAGGTCAGTTCCTTCCGAGTGTTCCCCTTTTATATAATGTGCTTTGCGAAATTCCCCAGCCACCCGGCGCCAATCAGATGCAAATCCCCGCTGTCAGAAATGGGATTAGTTGCCGTTTGCTCCCTTTTTTGTTGGTGTTCAGGGCTTCTTTTATTTCTGGCTCTTGCCAACCAAAAGTTTCATTAACACTTCCACACTGGGGAACACAAAACCAAAAGCGGGTTCCGTTTTTTTTTCTTCCCCTGGACAGACATGTGCAAATTTTTGAACAAATATGACAGCGAGGGGCCATTGTGAATGATCGAATGTGAATATATTGCAGCTTTTACTTATATGCGTCTTCGTTTCTCTTCTCTTTCGCAGATTCGTTCGTTAACAGCCAAGAATGGACCATCTCCCGATCCGTGCCGGACATCCGGCTCGGCATTGTGGGCAGCCTGAGCTCGGGCAAGTCGGCCCTGGTCCACCGCTATCTGACCGGCACGTACATGCAGGAGGAATCGCCCGAGGGCGGCCGGTTCAAGAAGGAAATTCAGATCGACAATCAAAGCTACCTGCTGCTGATACGGGACGAAGGTGGCCCACCGGAGATTCAGGTGAGTGACACACCGGGTCTGGTGGCTGCTAAAATGCCATGCAAACACGTGGGCTACTGGGTTGGGTTGACAGTGGTAATAAAATATATATATGTCGACCAGACTGGGTGGATCCCTCCATTATGATGGAGCAAGCGACGAGGGACGATAGCCTTCGTTTATGGGGCCTCGCAGCGACCAAAGACAGCCTGGGGACGCTTAGCGGACGTGCTTTGGTGCTCCAATTAGTATCCTTTGACCTCGGACGACCTAACTGCACCCAGAATGGGTGTGTGAACGCTCCCCAAGGCCAGCCAGGGAAACAGGTTAATGGATACGGACGGATGTTTGATAATTAACTTTCCTGATAAAGTGACAGCCGTCTGCTGCCGCTTGTGTTGCAAAACACCGCTGTCAAGGTGGTGCAGTGTCTGAGTCAGTTGTGCGGCGTTTTTTTTATTGCAGTCAGAAGGGTTATTATCATTATCTCTAGTTATGAATGTGTTTTATTGCAGTTATTGAAAATATTTGCAGTGATTTCAACATCAGAAATCCAGGAAATCGAAGACATAGTTCGTACCAACTTCATTTTTCACTCTTTTAATTTGTTGCTGACATCCCATTTCTTGTGTTGAAACTTCCGGATAGCTATATAAACACGCAGATACCTTTAGTATCTAAGCAGGAAAAGAAAGATAAATATCATCTTGGAATTGGAAAACCTGAACTTCGCCAGGAATTATGCTTCCAGCGACGTGTGTTGCAATTGCGTAAGCGAATCGTTGGAGCAAAACAGAACAGAAAAAAATCTTATGCGCAGTGACATAAACCGGCTCTCTGCGGGTGGCATGCTATGGCCCCCCTCACTCGAACGTTCATCGACAGACACCTCCACAAAGCGAGCGAATGGCGGCTGGCTCCATGTACGTTCGATGTGGGTTTGGATATTTTCAAGGGTGGTGGTTTTGTTGTTTCCTACACCTGTCTTCAGGGGAAGCTGTTTACACGTCAACCCCTCTCTGGCCAGTAGACACAGCAGCGCTGGAGGTTCCGTGTGTATATTTTAGTGCGGTGGCGCCAAGATCATCCGATAGAGAGCGGGCCTTGTTTGGAGTTGGATGGGATTGGAGCTTTCAAAAATATGGATAGCGATCGTCGTCGTAGGGTAGCAATGTCACCTCGTCACTCCAAGATGAGCCTTTGGAGGACCTTGGAAATGGAATACCATTAGAAAATTGAACGAATTGAATGTCTCATCATTTCCTATTCTTTTTTGGATAGAGTAACGAGTTCACTTTTGCTGCAGCTGCTCCGAAACGCGTTTTTTTTTAGTTGTTGTCTCCCTATAATAGCTCTCCCAAGGGGGTAATTTTGCATTGATTTTGATTGCAATTTCTGCATTATGTCGGCAACAATTAAAAGTCATTCGAAAGGCAGAACAATCAAAGGTCGCTGCACAGGTCTAGCATGACTTGCCGTTTAGTCTATTCTTCCTTCCTTTTCCCGCAAAAAAAAACTCACCCCGCGTGATGAGTTATCAGTAAAATCGGGTGCATTTTTTTTTCTATCCTCCCCTTCTGCAGCGAAGGATACAACAGCAGAGGAAGGTAGTGGAAAGCATTATTGCAACCTAATTGTTGCAAATATTTTCATTCTCAACCACTCCCGGGAAGATCCCGGGCAGCCCAACAACAATACAATAATAACCCAACCGTCCGTTAGGGAGATCGTGAACCGGCAGAGGCAACAGCGCCTATTCACAATTAATCGATGCATCACCGATTGCTGTGCGCTTTTGTGTCTGGTAGGTTGCTGCAAAAATTTGCATACCTCCCGCCGGCTTCTGCAACAGCATAAGCGTAGTAGCGTGCGTGAATAATTGGTCTTGCAGAGTGTGTAGAGCCTTTTTCCTCTTTCTCTCTCTCTCTCTTGTCTTTCTTCTCCCTTACTTTGGCACAGACTCTGCACCTCAAACAATGCCGGTCAGCTAACCACCGGGTAGGGTGCGGTAGGCTGCCTGCATGCCGATCCGGGAATCGGATCCGAACGGCCGATTAACGGTTTGTGCCTACCCCACCAGCCCAGCAGCTCTTCGCTACTAATCAATTAGATGCCAAATCGTCAGCGCGCTCGCGCTACACTTGGGCGTTTATCGAGGCGTAAAGCGATTGATTGCAGTTTAATGACTTTCTCCCGGATCGTAGCGAAGGTCTCCCTCCAACTGAAAAGGGTGTTGCTGCTGCACCTTCATTTGAATTGCTAATTTGTGTGCGCCGATTGATAGCGCGGATTCGATTTTGCTGCCCAGGGATCAGCCCAGTTTTCCCGCGATCGATTGATTTGCTTGGACGCATCGATCTCGCATTGAGTTAGAAGATAATGTATACGGCGGCTACATTCTAATCCCCGTTGCTGGAAAGGGGGAGGAGGATGGTTTCTGCAAACCCTTTACAGTTAATCTAATTTGCAATTTTTGCGGAGCAAAGAGAGAATAGAGAGAGAGCGCGATAAAAGCGTACGTACACGCGTTGTACGATGAATCCGCTAATGGGTTGTTTTCGTATCAACGTTACGATTTATTGATTCTTTGGGTGGACGGACACACACACACACACCGTACGCTATTGACTCTTCATCAAGGGCCGATACCCGAAAGGTTGTGTAAGCGGTTCAACCAGTAAAAAAAAACACAGGAGGGTTGTCTAGTGATCGATTTAGGTGCTAGGGGTGGAAGATCAAACGTATCGAGCTATATAAATCGTCGATTTTGTATGCATGCCCGTCTCGGTTCTGGCAGCGCGAATAAAGAGCGTCCCGGGGCGTACGTTTCCTTCGCGTATCAGCTGTAAAAGTCATTGTAATGTAAATATTATCGTTGCACCTCGAATCGAAATGGTATCGACGAATCGCTAACGCTAGTTTGTAGTCAGAAGCAGGACAAGTCGTTACTATTATTTATCGCTCCATTAGCAAGGGATCTAGTTTACACTAGCATTGGGTCCTCGGGTCTACTTAGCGCACAAAAGCAGCTCCGTTCCGTTATTTATTTAAATTGAATAGCTCTGTGCTTTTTGTTTGTTAAACGTGTATTAACAAATATCGTTAAAATTACTTAAACATACACATTCTTCTGCATTGTCCTCGCTATCTCCTGTCTAAACTCACCAAACCTCGTCGTACCTACTTCGCATTGTTCGAACTTCAAGCGCTATTGTTTTCCCGCCAATGTGACAAGAGAAATTAGGCCGGAGACACCTTCCATAATGCGCCCTTTAAAACCAGCTAAAAACCCTTTTTATTTCTGCTGCTGGGGTGACAAAACACGGCAAAGCGCCACTGCAAATGCCGCCAACGACAGCATTGAAAGTGGTTTCTCGGACGGGAAAAAACAGCATGGCTTGCTTGCTTGCTTGTCGCCACAAAGCAGTGACACTCTATGCCGCGCGGCAGTACTACCACCCGCCGGCCGGGCCTCCCCTTCCATTGCCATCATCATCAACACCCCTTTAATTATGTGGCCAAGGTACCACACCAGCATGCATGATTTGCGTGTGTTTTTGCCGTTTTTTTTACATCCCCCGAGAGCGTAAAGTTTAGCTGAAAATTAAATCAAACAATTGATGAACTTAAGTGCACATACACATGCATGCGTACACTGTTCAAAGCGGGCAGTGGTTTCATGTCCTGAATGCAGTCTCGGTTCACATTTCCACCCGAAAGCGGCCACCCCGGGCGAGAGCATCCTTTGTGAATGTGTATGTGAGCATCATCACAGCCCTCTTCGGTTTGCAGAAAAAGCGTCGCCAGAAGGATGCCCAAATGCAATGTGTGTTGTTGGGCAAATTATTTCGCCCTGTGGCGAAATCAGTGTGTATATGTGTGACTGTAAAGCGGCAAAAGGATGAAGCGCCGCCATCGTTTGCGCACGGCGGTGGAAAGATTTTTGCGAATGCAAAAAGGAAGGAACACGGCACACACCCATCCTTTTCTTGGCTTTCATCAACCTTTCCATGGCGGCTTGGATGTTGGAATAAAAAATGGTAATTGCAGAGCGTAAGCAGGCAGCTGAAGCTTTATTATGTATGCCGCCGAATGCCCGCAGGATGCAGCAAGACACAAACACACACACACACGCACACACACGTGAACAGGGTGCTTTCTTTTCCTGGCGCTGCACATTCATGGCCGAGATTGTTGAGAGCGCGCGTGGTGCCGCTGCGATGTTTGCATAACTTGCAGGTGTCTGTGGCATCTGTAGCCGATCTGCGAATGTGTTTGTATACGTGTGCACTGTGGAAGAAAGTTGGCTATGCGGAGATTGCAAAAATAAGGACGCCCTTACACCCTTGGGGACGAGGGCGACATTCGTCGTCTAAATCGCTTTCCATTTCAATGAACCTCCCGGTCGCCGCAGAAAAAAGCAGCGTTGCAAAATATGTGCCTCAAGAGACGCCTTCTACCCTCCTACCATCCTACTCCATCCCTTACAGACGTCTCAAGATTGGAACGAAAACATACACCCAAAGTCCCCCAAATGTCTCCACTCCACTTGCGTCGGTTTGCGTGATTAACAAGCGACCGAGTTGTGCAAGGAGTTTGCCCGGTGTTGTGCTCCCCCCTGAAAGGTAGGCCAAGCGCAATACACACCCCAACGTCGCACTGTTCTCCAGCACCGGTACCGTATGGTTACCGACAGCCGACAGCAGGAAGTAGTGTCGCCGTCGGCGACGCAAATTCTACCTCTTGCGATGTCTCCTCTTGCGGCGTACGGCACAACAACAACCGACGGCGCGTTGTTGCTATTGAATTTTGGACCCATGTACGTCGTCGTTGGCCGTGGTGGTGCACGGAGCAGTGCGCGATTGTGCGCCTGCGCGCACTCTTCTAAACAGCCTGACGTGTGCAGGCGACCTCTTGAACTTCTTCGCCGTGTACACGTCAGCCTCGCCTGCCTGGCTGCCTGAAATTATGCCTATGGGGTTTCTTGAAGCGCAAGGAAACTGGTTGGGGTGGGTGCGAAGCATAAGGAACATGTAACTTAGACGGTGACGAGGGCCCTATGGAATGGTAGGAGGACAGGCCATGGCTTACAAATCAAGTTCATTGCCTAGTGCCTCCACGGGCATGGTTCGCGCTTGGTGCAAAAATCCTACCGCGCTCAGTGTGCGAATTGGACGCATTCGGACTTGACTCCTCTCTCGCTCGGTTGTGGTTATTGTGGTTATTGAATGCGGGAGCAGGTTCTAACGCTTTTCGCCGCTCGTCTGCAGCACGCTGTTTGTGCATTAGAAGTGCGTTTCGGGACGTTTGTGGCCTTAGCAAACCCGCATCCCGTATGACAACGTGTCTATTGTGTGTACCGTTTTAGCATCAGCAGGAAGTGTGTTGCAGTTCTATTTCTGTCAGTGCAAGCTAGAACACGGCTTGGAGACTTTTGCTGGTAGTGAAGTGAAAGCAGTACCGCGCGAATGTCAAGAACCATGATGATAGAGCTGCTGTAAGCGTAAAGTGACGGTAATTTTGCAAAAATGAGTAATTTTACAGAAATGAGTTTTTGCACCCAAAAATGACCTGTAAACCCTCATGAAATCACACGCACACTTACTGTTGCAAGGTAGAAAAAAGCCCTTTATTGTTACGAAATAGAGACAGCAAAACAGCACTGGACGCACTGTTTTTGTGCGCCCATTACCGACCATCATCCCTTCTCGGCAGTGTACCAGCAGCAGCAGTAGCAGTGCATTGCGCGCTATCTTTGCGCAATTCACTCCCGTTCGGTAGGGGGCAGGGGCGTTGTCGTTGGTTGTGTGTCCTACCAAATCCCGCGGCCCGCCATAAATTAAATCACTGTGTAGGCCATTAAGGTGGGCACCATTCGGCACTGATGTCGATTACATTCTTTTTTTTTTAGTTTCCATCATCTAATTCTACCTCTCTCCGGTGGTGCTAAGCAACGTGGTTACGCGCTGGTTTTTCCTCTATTGTGTTGCCCCGTTAGCTAGCAACGCGTAGCCAGTGTGTGTGGCACGTGGTGTGTTTTACCGTGCGCGCAGCTCGATGACAGCTCTATTAGGCGGCAGTGCGCTTCGGCGTGGCGTAACACCGATACGCAGCGCACAAGGCACGTGCGCTTAAGAGATAATTTCGGTACTGTTTAGGGTTTTTTTCTCTTCTTGTTTTGTTGCTATCTGCAATCTGAAATTAGTCCCGTAAATGGACAGGACAATAAATCGTAACTTTCATTACATTTTTCCGGATGAAAACAGTTGAGGTTTTTTTTCTGCTGCTACGTACTATGACATCATTATTATCAGTGAGGGATAGTTTTTCATTGTTGTTTTGCAAAAAAAAAACGCACACACACTGCTTCACTTCTCCCGCATGTTTTCCACCAACTAGGGGAGAGAAAGTGACTCTTCAACTCTCAATGCGACTCTCTGTTTCTTCGCCGGATGATTTAAACTCATCTCACTTCAGCATACTTTCGGTGACCTCTGACTGAGCGGTGGACAGTTTTTGTGCAACCGGAGCCCTGTCTGCCTGCCTGTTGTTTGTCTGTACAGTATGTACAGATTTCAGTTACACACAGCGCTAGCCAGCAGAGATGAACTAACGCAACTGGGCCGCACCAGCCGCATGCTGTGCCAGACGGTTTGCTCTGGTTGCACAGTGCGTGGGGAAAACTCTTTGACACAGAGAAGAAAAATAAACCCCAAACGTCTTTTGTTTTAGTTTTGCAACCTTAAATCTCGCCAGGCCGTTGTACTTTTGCGCAGGAATGGAAGTCAGATTGCTTGCCAAACGAAAAGCCTCCTTCGGTGTGCAAATGTCAACAAAAAGGGTCCATTTTTATTTGACGAATGGAAAGAGAAGAAACCGCGAAAATGAAAGAAACCTCGTCAAATATTTTGTGAAAAATGACTCGAAAAAGAAAGACGAAAAATTGACTCCCTTTTTCTCTCGGAGATCGTCTAGTTTATAAAATTCGTTCTAAATGCCCGTAAATCTCGCCTTTATCAATCAAAGCGAACCTTGAAACCACACCGCAACGAAATCCTGCTCCTGCTGCTGCTGCACCTTCCAAAGGGAGTTTAAGGCGTTTCTTATGTTCTGTGCGTGTTCAGCGTCCCTTCGATTATTTTGCACACTTTTCACCACAATGCATGTGTCCTCTGTCCCCTTCTGGCTCCTGGCACTAATGAGTTAATTTTTCGACAAAACAAACTTTAATGGACTTCTGCGCGCCACGCAGCGCACAGATTCTTCCGAATTTCCGGTACATTTCTTCCCTTTTCTGCAATTTTTCTGTTTTGCAGGCAGACGAAAAGGAAATATCCTACTGTGTGTGTGCGCGCTTTTTTTAGAAAAACCCAAAAAAATCTCTTTCTTACTTTCAAGAATAGACATGACGGTTTTGCTTTTCCCACTTTTTTGAGATTTTTTTTTTTTTGCAAAACAACACCCAGTTTCGTTCGTTTTCCGGTTTTTTCGCACAAAAATGCTCAAAAAGCGGAAGCGTTATTTAAACACGCAACATATCAACAAAAACCCGCTCGCTCCGTCCTGGTCCCCACACAAGGAGGAAGAAACCCGCTCAAACACACTCTCGGCACCGTGGTTTGGGTTTTTGTAGTTTGGTTTTGATTTATTGGTTCACCGTGACAAATCAATTGCAAGACATTGCTGGTTTCTTTCTGGTCTGCTCACTGCCTCTGCCTTATGCGGTACTTTTGGGTGTTCCCTTTTGGGCAATTTCTATTGTTGATGGGTTGCAGCAAAAATTTGCACAAAAACCGCTTTCTGTGATTGGTTTGGTACGCGCTTGGGTGTGTTGCTGTGTGTTGGAATATCATTAGCGCGGCTCAGTTTTATGCGTTTTGTATTAACTAACGATTTTTTTTGTTCTTCTTTCTCCAAATTGCAGTTTGCCGCCTGGGTTGATGCCGTCATTTTCGTCTTCAGCTTGGACAACGAGTCGAGCTTCAATGCGATCTACACCTACTACAACCGAATAGCGCACCATCGCAATACGGCCGAAATACCGTTCATTCTCGTCGGAACACAAGGTACGAGCGCGCGTCAAATGAGGAATTGTTTGCGGGATTTTCGTTTAGGAGCCACAGGGGACATTGCTATTTCGGGACAGTTTGCTAAATTTTCCTACCTGTCTTTTTTTTTTCAACCCTTTTTCAGACGGTATTTGTGAACGAGCACCGCGAGTCATCGACGATGCGCGGGCTCGGAAGCTGGCGCAAGATTTGAAACGCTGCACCTATTACGAAACCTGCGCCACCTACGGACTGAACGTGGAACGAGTATTTCAGGACGGTAAGTGTAAAGGGAAGGGCAGGATAGCGAAGACACAAACCCCCGATCCATTGGGAGGGGTATTTTTGGTGGAAGGATATTTTAAAATCACACACGAAAGATTACCGACGAGTCGATTCGTTTTTATCCAATTTGCTGCTTAGTTTTCAAATAAAAATCCCTTATTTGTGAAATATCTCAATTGCAATAAGAAAAACATCCTAATTAAACTGTCCTACCCCTCGCAACAAACACACACGCGCGCGACAAGGACCTGTCAAAGTGGCAAGGATAACACACGCAATCGCACAGTGCGCCACCTAGTGGCCGGTACCGACACTGCCGACACTGTACGCTATCGCCGCCGTCACGCACACACCGAAACACAACCCAACAAAGCCAGCACGCAATTCGTTCCGTATCAACAACAGAAGGGCAAGCAGCAGCAGCGTACAGTTAACGCAAAAAAGAATCCCGAAAGAAGCCCGTAAAAAAAGCGGCCGCCAACCCCTCAGCGAGCGACAGAACGAAACGGAGCGAGCTTTTTTTGGGGGTAAGACGAGTTTGTGTGTGTGTGTGTGCGAGAGTGTGTAAAGAAAGGGCAAAACGATCTATACCCCGTTCGAGTCGCAAGCAGAGGAGGGAACGAAAGAGGGAACGCAACACGACCAGCAGAAGAAGGAGAGAAAAAAGCATAAACCAAAACAAAAGCCCAAACGCGTTGGGCTCAGCTCGCTATAGTCCGTCCGTCCGCGTCCGTAAGCCAAAAAGCAACCACACACAGCTAGAAGCGGTTTCGGTGTGCGTGTGTGTACGTGTGCGCCTGTTTGCATGTGTGTTTTTTCCCTTTCGTGCTCTTTTGCTCCCTTTTTCCCTCCGCCTCGTGCGTCTATGCTGCTGCTTGTAAACCCCCGGACGGGCAGTGTGCGTATGCTGTATGCTTCCCTTCCCCGAGAACTACTCCGCGTGTTATGCTTTATGCTTCACTTTCTTGCCTGCCGCTTTTCTATCCCGTTCGGCCACGGAGACCGGTCCAGCAACGTGTCTCGGTGTGTGTGTGTGTGTCGCGTGCACATTGTGTATCATCTCTCTCTCCTCATCTTCCCGTTTCGATTTCGGAGGTCCATTTGGTCGGATTTTCCTTTTCGGCTGTCGATTCTCAGCAGCAGCATCGGGCACACGGACAAACCTCCGCCAGGGCCAGAAAGCCTTCCAAGCGCCTTCCAAGTGTCATCACAACCAAAACCAGCGCTACTTGCTTGCCTGTTAGCTATTGATAGTTCCGTTGTGCACTTTGTGAAAAACGTGATTTTTTTTTGTAGTGTCGGTAGAAGCCGAAGAGCCTACAGCCGTGTATTTTGCGATTCAAAGTCGGCTTTGATGTTCGAAAAAGCGTCCGGCACAGCATCCGCCTCCAGGAACGGTTCCAGCGGTGGAGGAACAGTAGGCGACGACGACGACCACGCTGCTGATGGTGGTGTTACTCCTTTAGCACCGAAACCGCAAACTGCAGCCACCAACACCACCAGCAGCATGCCTTTCTACAGGAGATACTGTAATTATTGTCCTCGAGTTACGAGTTACCCTCTAACCTTCACGTCCCCCTCCGAAAGAAAGCAGAGCATAAGAAAGAGCGCGCGTGTGTGTGTGTGTTTCGCGGCAAAGAATCAAACCATCTGCCTGTGCGCAAATGCCCCTCTCGTCGTTATGCATGTGTCGTACAGTGTGTATGTAATAATAATTTCCCTCCTTTTTTATCTTCTCTTTTCCTTTTTCGGTTAATTTCCATCTGCACCTCTGGCCATCATTATTATCATCGTACCGCAAAACAGCCTGCCAGAAGATCGTCCAGCAGCGGCTGTCGACGGGTTCGACGATCACGCCAACGAACTCGCGCCCCACCACCCCGCAAGGCACGCGGCTCGGTGTGGCCAGCTTTCACCCGTCCGTTCCGAGCCCGACGAACGGGTACGCCGGTTCGGCCGTCACACACAGCAGCAGCAACGCGTCGCCCAGCCACCAGCAGCAGCAGCAGCAGAACCACCAAACCGGCGGCACTATGACGCTGCCCCATCGGCACCACGTCCTGTCCGCCTCGAGCCATCACATTCCGATCAAGATCAGCCAGGAGCTGATCGGGGCTGAACAGCACCACCACCACCACACGTCCTCGGCGGGGGGAAACGCCCAGAAGTGGGGTACGATCTCGCACGGCACCTCCCAGCAGACGCTGCTCGCGCTAACGAACGAGAACAACAACATCTCCAAGTTCATCCCCCCAACGCACCCGGTGTCGAGCGGGCTGCCGCCACCAACGGTCACCGATTCTTCGCTGCTCCAACCGCACGGTGGTGCATCGCTTACCGCCATGTCCGGCAAGGACAGCAGCAGTGGCGGCAGCGGCAAGGACGGCAAGGACGGGAAGGAACTCCCGACGCCAACCTCCACACCGACCACATCGCGCAAGAGCCGCCGAAGATCGAACCTGTTCATCCCGTCCTCCTCCAAGAAGGAGCAGCAGCAGCAGGAGAAGATCAAAAACGGTGAGCTCGGGTCGGGCCGTGCCATCCCGATCAAGCAGGGCTACCTGTACAAGCGCAGCAGCAAATCGCTCAACAAGGAGTGGAAGAAAAAGTACGTCACGCTGTGCGACGATGGGCGGCTCACGTACCATCCCTCGCTGCACGACTACATGGAGGACGTGCACGGGAAGGAGGTGTCGCTGCAGTACGTCACGGTGAAGGTGCCGGGCCAGAAGCCGCGCGGCACCAAGTCCATCATCACGAACAGTGCGCTGACGGCGGCGGCCGCTGCAGCAGCCCAGCAAGCGTCATCGTCCACCAACGGCACGAACGGCGGCTCGAACGGGCTGACCGAGGGCATCGGGGGGCTGTCCCTAGCGAAGGATCGCAAGTGCACGGAGAAGGTGCTGCTGACCGCGTTCGACACGCTGCGCGAACCGGTCAAATCGAACTCGCAGACGAGCGGCGACGAGGGCATCGTGATCAGCAGCAGCAACTCGCAGAGCTTCCTCGGGGACAGCAGCAGTGCGGCGGCCGGCAGCAAGATCGATGCGCAAACGCCGAACGTGAAGAAGCGGCACCGGCGCATGAAGAGCAGCGGCGTGGGGAAGAACAGCGAGTACGATGGTGAGTGTCGGAACGCAAGATCGCAGTGCTGCAAAATGTCATGAGCATCACGAGAAAACATGCTCATTTTATATCATGGTTGCACTCGCAAGCATCACATATCTCCCAAGACTATCCCATGACAATGTCACCTAGCATGTGATGGTCTGTTTGAGTCTCACCTCTGATCATCACAACCGAGTTCATGGCGCTGACATGATTTTGTTTCAGCCACAATTTCTCATGACAATGCCAGTGACATTTTACAGAACCAATCACAGTAAAAAATAGTCATGACATAGTGACTGACCAAGCGGTGGTCGCAAAAATGTCATGAAGCATGTATTGGTCTTACCAATTGTTTTGAGTATCACCTCTGATTATCACAATTGAGTATGTGACGCTGACATTTTGCACACTGCGCAAGCGAAACGAAACAAGTTCAAACATGACTAACTCTTTTCCTGTCTTTCTTTAAAAAACAACACAGATTCCGACGGGTTCGAGTTCTACATCGTGTCGCTGGACAACAAGCAGTGGCACTTCGAGGCGTCCAACTCGGAGGAGCGGGACGAGTGGGTGTCGGTGATAGAGCAGGAAATCTTCAAGAGCTTGCAGGGCATCGAGTCGTCCAAGTCGAAACCACTGAACCCGAGCGACATTGCGTCGATGCAGTCGATCCGAAGCCGGGTCCCTGGCAACGGTTACTGCGTGGACTGTGACTCACCAAGTAAGCATTGTTTTTTTTTTCTTTTTGCATGGCCCACTTGTGTTGAAAAAAAGGAATGTCTTCTAATTGGTAATCTTTTTTTTTTTTTGTAGATCCCGAATGGGCCAGCTTGAATCTGGGCGTGCTGATGTGCATCGAGTGCTCCGGCGTGCACCGAAATCTTGGTTCGCACATCAGCAAGGTGCGATCGCTCGGGCTGGATGAGTGGCCGTAAGTATTCAACCGTTGGTTTAACCATTTATTTTAATCACTCGTTCATGTACTAATTCATTTTATTTATCTCTATTTCATCCCCCTACTTCAGTCCGGGCCATCTGAGCGTAATGCTGGCGATCGGCAACAGCCTAGCGAACTCGGTCTGGGAGGCGAATACGCGCGGCCGGGTAAAACCAACGCCCGCCAGCTCGCGCGAGGAGAAGGAAGCGTGGATCCGCAGCAAGTACGAGGGCAAAGAGTTTCTGCCCCACTTCAACCCGTCGCCTCCGATCGGCCAGCAGCTGTGCGAGGCGGTGGTGCGCTCCGACATGAAGTCGATCATCATCCTGCTCGCCAATGCGTCGAACGAGCACATCAACTCGACCGCCAGCAACCGGGATCTGCGCACGCCGCTACTGTTGGCGTGTGCGATCGGGAATTTGGCCATCACGCAGCTCTTGATTTGGGTAAGCAGGCACTTTACTTGCTTTAATAAATAAGAAGAAAGCATATTTAACATTTTTCTTTTCGTTTCTTGCTTACTCTGCAGCACCATGCCAACCTGAAGCACGTCGACAGCGAAGGCCGATCCTGTCTAACCTTTGCCAAAGCGGCCAACTCGCTGGCGGCGGCCAAGCAGGCAAACAATTCGCCCCACCACGTGAATGTGGAGACGACCACGGCCCTGGTGGAGCTGCTGACCAGCCTGGGCTGTACCGATCCGGCACCGTTCTCCGCCAGCGGTACGCTACCGCGCCGAAGGGAAACGATCGATCAGGCCACGTTCGAGAAGTTTTCCTCGAGCGTCATCTAAGCGGCCGCTGTGTTTGTATGGAAGCGCAGTAGTAGTAGTAGTAGTAGTAGTATTAGCACCTTGATGATATATAGACAAATTTCGAGAACGCAATCTCTCAAGACACGCAAGTTTTGTCCCCGACTATGTAGAGAGAGAGAGAGAGGCGCAATTAGAGGGACACTTTCTCTCTAACACAGATTCATATGTTAAGTTCTTTAGCCTTTAAAGAGATGGTGGTTGTGCGCGTTCTGTTTACTTCGCGGTAACGAACGCCGCTGCAAGACGTATTTGGCGAAAGAGAGACAGCGAGCGAGAGAGAACCCTTGATGGCATTGTGATCGAATGGGAAGTTGAATTTTGGTGGGTGTTAGTATCTCTGTGTTTAAGCATTCTGTTTCTGGAACCCCGAAACAGGTACAGATTTTGTAAATAATTTGTCCACAATTGTCGTTCGTTTGGCCAAAGGCAACACAAATACGAGCAAGAGAAGAAGAAAAAACTGTCCCCCCAAATCCCCCCCTTTTTATGTGTATAAATGTGGTTAAGAAGGTTTGCGTTATATTTAGAAGAAGAGGGGAAGGTATCTCTTATGGTAGAGAGCAGCAGAAGCAGGTGGAGGAAAAGAGCTCGCTTTTCCTTTAGTGTTTAAAATGGCGCACGAACCCATATTCCCCTTGTAGTATGTATATGTACATGTGCTAAGAGCTTAGCTGAGAAGAAGAAACACTTTAGCACTTTTTTTTAGTGTTTTGTTAGTTTGTTAGTCGCGCGCTGTTTTCGTGTTGTTCGTGTGCTTGCACCGTTCCAAACGCGCGCCTCGCTCCCTTCCTCTGTGTACGTAATATAACATTTTAGATGTTGTTTATTCTGTTCTGTTCTGTTCTGTTTCGATATGAATTATATCATCCTTCTCTTTAGGTTGCTTTCTTAGTTTAATCACAGTGGTAGTGTGCGGTGTAGCCGCCCCACAAGACGCGTACCTCTAAACAAAAACTCACATTGGACTGGAACCATTTAATTTTTGTTTGGTCTTTATTTTTCTTTTTCGTTATTAAAATTAGTGTTTTGTTGCATATGATCCGCCGCAGTAGCCGATCGTCGGGATGATCTTTTATCGTACGCAATATTTATTCACAGTTAGAGAGAGAGATGATGAGAGAGAAAGAGAGAGTGCGCGTACGCTTGTTTTAATGAATTTATTCAGTTCCTAGTTTTGATCCGGGTTTTGTCGACTAGTTTGTACCTTTATTTGACAATTTCAAAAAGGACATTTCACACACATCTGTCCTTGCTTGGTTTGCAACTTTTGATTCTCTTTTTAACAAGAATTTCCGAATGCGGAATGGTTTTTTTTATATTGAATTGCTCTTTTTCTGTTCCGTTTAGTGCGGCGTAACATAAATATATAGAATGAATTATTGCACTCACACACAAAAAAACACAGTATGTTAACGAATTGTGCCGGCGCATTATGGCAAAACAGAGAGAAACGCTAGGCGTAATATAAATGTATACATAAATACACAACAAAACAGCATAGCAGCATTACAGCACACAGCATATAGAGAAGCGAATCCCTCTTTCCCCCCAACACGCCACTGCTACGATGCACTACGAACCACAATTATAGGAGAAAGAGCAGAAGAAGAAGGTATTAGAATGTGTTTGCAAAACAAAAAAGAATCCTTAAAATAGTAACGGTAGACCTCAGCAACCAGATAATTGATGATATACGGCAAGAAGCGCATTAGAGAAGATGAGGGAGAAATGTATTGTCACTTATGAAAAAAAAAAGAATTAACAGAATTGCCCCCCCTCTCTTGCGACAAAACGAATGCTCGTTAAAGTATCGAACCACACACACACACTCACACATACAAGTTGATAGTAATAGACGACTCCTATAGATTATATTGCAGAGAATTTACGCACCCTTTAACATAACGAAAAACGTTTAGTACAGATTGTGAAATACAAAAGCGAAAACAAAAGAGAAACAGAGAGTAGCATTGCATAGAAAAGTGGTAAAACACCCTCTTAGAAGAGTCAAGTATAGAGTAGAACAAGAGATGAGAACAAATGTTAAAAACAACTCTATTATAGGTTACAAAACAGAGCAAACAGATAAAGAAGAAAAAGTCCGCTAAGCATTACAAAAAAAAACTCGTTATTCACTTCTCTTTAGTACTTCAAACAATAAACACTCCAAAAAGGAAACAACATTGACAGGAAAAGCCCCCCACACACACACACACACACACACTAACACTAGAAGAAGAGAATTAGAGCGATAGAGTATAATAATAGCTTAACAAACGAAAAACATTTCACAACCCCTTTTCGCCCGCGTCCGTTTTTTTGTGAAATTGGCAAATTTAGAAGCGAAAACCGATTGGACTGGAACAAAAAACATTAGAAAATTTAACAACTTTCGCTGAATCGCTCTCTCCCTCTCTCTCTCTCTCTCTCTTTTTACGACTAATTCGCAATTTTTGGCGACACGAGTGGGGAAAGGGAAAAGAAATGAAGAAATGATAAAATGAGGTGTGGTGCGCAGTAAAACAAAACCAAGAATACAATATACGAAATGATACGATGAAGCATTAATTCGGAACGGGTGTTTTTTTTAGTACTAACTGATTTCTTATATTTTTTTAAAATGATAATATCACATTGCAAATTTGCAAAACATTAAGATTGTCTTTTTGTCGATGGTTTTGTGTGTTAAATTCACCTCTACGCTGGGCTTCCCGACACAAACGGCCTGTTTTAAAAATATTCGTTCCCAGAACGAGAGTTTACCGTTTCGTTTATCACTAATCAAACAGGTTTAAGCAAAAACACGTGCAAAGAGCCTTGTTATTGCAAGCAATTTATCATTTACTGTACCTCGTACATTCAGCACACTTGAAGGCGTATATTATCATCATCTCTCCCATTGGAAACTGCATCAAAACGCGCATCATTTATTGTTTTGATGATGATGATGATGATGATGATGAAGGGATTGTGTAACTGTGCGCCAGATGATGGCCCAACTGTCATCCCTTTTTACCCCCGTATTCCCCTTCTCGTTTTTCGCCATGGGTCACTTTGATTGCGCAAAAATCTATAACTAAACACACACACATACTCTCACACAATCCCCAGCGTTCCCGTTAGTGACCTTCCTCCTGCCAACCTTTGTCATTACGCACGTTTACAAGAGTGTGTGCCGTCTCTATCATGACTTGCACAAGACTGTAGTGTGCGCCTCATCTCGCAGCTGATAAGCGAATAAGCGGAGCGCCGTTGCGATCAGTCGCTCCGTAACCGTCGCTGTGTCCGGTCGTTAAAGTGTGTGTCCATCCAAACCAGTGTGCTATCTCCCAAGCAAAAAAAAACAAAACGATGCAAAGTCATTACAACCCAACCGAACAGACGTGGTACGGTGAATGCTTACCGTCCGTACTGAATCCGGCCGCCGGCATTGGCCGCATCGTGCTCGATGTGCTCGCCCGCTCGCCCGACCGCGTCATACAGATCAATGCCGACACGGGCCGGCAAACGACGTGTGGCGAGATGAGGCGGCGCATCATTCGGGTCGCGCTGCACCTGCGTCGCCTTGGTTACCGGCGCGGTGACTTTGTCAGCCTTGCCTGCGGCAACGGCGAGCAGGTCGTGCCGGTGCTGATCGGCTGCTGGGTGCTGGGGCTGGCCGTCAATCCCCTTGCGCCCGTGTTCGAGAAGGCCGACTTAGTGCACATGATGAAGCAAACGCAATCGGGGCTGGTGTTTTGCGATCCGGCCAATGCGGGCGTGGTGCGGGAAGCGGTCCACGAAGCGATTACGCACGGTGCGCAACTGTTTGCGATGGGACCGGCAACGGAGGGGGTACATCGTTCGGTGGACGAGCTGCTGGAACCGATCGACGGGGAGGAGTGCTTTCGGGCGGAGTATTTGGGCGACGCGTCCAAGCTGCTGGCGATGGTGCTGTGCTCATCCGGCACGACCGGGCTGCCCAAGGGTGTCTGTCTGTCGCACGCGCACTTTGTCGATGGAATGGTCTTTTCCACGTAAGTGCCTTTGCCCCGTTAATAATCTAATGAGATTCTAGTGTAATCGACCGCTCCTTTCCATTGTTGTAGCGACGTTTCCGACGGTCCCATCTTCAACTTTAGCTCGCTGTTCTGGGCGACCGGCATCTTTGCCGTGATGACCTCGCTGCTGCACAGCCGGCCGCGCGTCCTCACCAGCAAACCCTACCAGCCGGACCTGCTGCTCGATCTGATTGAAAAGTATCGCATCGAGAATCTGTTCACCCCTCCTTCGTACGTGTCGACCCTGCTGGCCCACCCTCGCACTGCCCGGGCCGATCTGAGCAGCGTTCGGCAGTGGCAGCTCGGTGGTTCCCGCGTACCGACGGAAATGACACAGCGCCTGCAGAAGCTGCTTCCCCAGGGGCACACGCGCTCCATCTACGGCAGCTCCGAGATAGGGTTTATCACGCGCAATGACGTGACGGTGCAGCCGGGCTCGGTCGGTCCGCTCACTACGAACGTCCAGTGCCGGGTGATGGATGAGGATGGCCAGCGGGTCGGGGTAGGAGTTGCCGGCGAGCTTGTACTACGCCATCGGTACATGTTTCTGGTAGGTCAAGCCCGATAGCTCTCCCTAAAAAAAGATGGACATCAAAGGAGGCACTGATTATTTAAAAAAAAAAAACAATTGATCTCCCGCTGCAGGGTTACCTGCACAATCCGGAAGCGACCGCGAACGCACTGACCGAGGACGGGTTCTTCCGGAGCGGCGACATCGGGTACATCGATGCGGACGGCAGCCTGTACGTGGTCGATCGCATCAAGGACATCATCAAGTACAACAACTACCAGGTGTCGCCGTCCGATCTGGAGTGCATCATACAGCGCATGGACGGGGTGAAGCAGGTGTGCGTGATCGGTGTGCCGGCGCCGGACGGTTCGAGCGATCTGCCGATGGCGGTGGTCGAGCGGAAGGTGGGTGGCGGCGGTGGTGCGACGCCGCTGCGGGAGGAGGACATTGTGCGGCATGTCGAGGGGCAGGTGGCGGACTTCAAGCGGCTGCGGGGCGGGGTGCGGTTCGTGGACAGCTTCCCGATGACGCCGTCCGGGAAGATACTGCGGCGTGCGGTGAAGCAGATGATTAATGAATTAAATTAAATAATATAACCGAACTAAATTATCCAAACAGTCTTCTAACATCGTTATAGATTAATTCTTAGCAGATCCACACGCTTCCACAGTTCTTATTAAAATAGCACAATGATTGATATTCGTCTCAAATGTTTAGTTTCATGTTTAAGATGTGTAGGAAAACAACCACTCAGAATGTGTCTGCCCTTTGCAATTGGATACGATCATCAAGCACAGATCGACGCGTCAGAGACGCAGCCGAGATCCGACAGTTTCACGCTCCAGGACAGCCACTACACCTCATCATCGTGGGTTGGAATAGCTCGACTTTCGAGTGAAAGTGAGTTGAAAACTTGCCTATAGAAATGATCCTATGAAGCACAGTCTTACCTTCTAACACCCAACATCTAACCACCACACTCGACGCACACATGCTGCGCTAGCGATGTGCAGCCAGCCCTTCACTTCCCTTCACACACACACACATACACGCTCATGCACGGTGCGGTTTAACACCATTCATTTCCCGGAGAAACACCCGATTTATGCTCGATTTGCTGCTGCATTTGCACTCGAAAAAGATGCACATGTTGCGATTGGGCAGCTTTCTTCATATGCTGGATTTCTGGGAAAGAACGGTACCGAAACTGCTTTTGTGTGTTCCCCGCATTCTCGGTAACGAACCGTTTTTTCGTAAACAACACACCGATTCCCACGTGCTTTTGCTGTCAAACTGCCGCCACGGCACGCAGAACGCTACAAATGTTGCACCGCGAGCAGGGTGTGAAGTGTTCCGCACAGTAGGCTCGGCTTCGTTTTCATTCAACCGAGGGAAATTGTTTCGTGTTTTTTATTTCTTTTACAAACAAACCGTAAACATATTTTAGAACATCGAGCAAGATTCTGTGGTATTCAAGAAACTGTGGTTGTATTTCCTTTCAGTTTTTTTTTCCTACAGTATACAACACGATGGTTCGTTGCTGCGACTAAATTGTTTTTTTTTCTTAAATTTCTCTCGTTAAACTGTTACATCACAATTCCTGTATTGCATGTCGACGGTCTCCTATACACCGTACATTTTGACGAAAAATACACCGACTTCAAAGCTGCGTTTGATAAGATTCCGCACGCTTTGCTCATAGGGTTTTGCTAAATTAGGGTTTTCTTCTAACATCCTTGAATAGTTGCACTCTTTTCTTGCTAATTGTATTTGTAAAATAAAATTGAAGGACAACTTATCTAATGAATTCCACTGTACGTCGGTTGTTCCTCAAGGCCGTGTTCTTCTCTTTCTTTTATTTGTTAACGATGTGTGTACTGTAGTGATGGGTAAAGTAGGCAAAAATCCAGAGTCGAGTCCGATCCGACTCCGATAAATTCGGAATCGACTCCGGAAGGTAGGTCCGCGGTGCAATATCCGGAGTCGTTCGGAATCGTCCGGAGTCGTACAGAGTCGCCCGGAGTCGCCCGGAGTCGGAATCATCCGGAGTCATCCGGAGTCGCTCGGAGTCATCCGGAGTCGTTCGGAGTCATCCGGAGTCGTCCGGAGTCGCCCGGAGTCGGAGTCGTTCCGAGTCGTTCGGAGTCGGTCGGAGTCGTTCGGAGTCGTCGGAGTCGTTCGGAGTCGTCCGGAGTCGCCGGGAGTCGCCCGGAGTCGTCCGGAGTCGGAGTCGTTCGGAGTCGTTCGGAGTCGCCCGGAGTCGGAGTCGTCCGGAGTCGTATGGAGTCGCCCAGAGTCGGAGTCGTCCGGAGTCGTTCGGAGTCGGTCGGAGACGTTCGGAGTCGTCCGGAGTCGCCCGGAGTCGGAGTCGTCCGGAGTCGTTCGGAGTCGGTCGGAGTCGTTCGGAGTCGTCGGAGTCGTTCGGAGTCGTCCGGAGTCGCCCGGAGTCGGAGTCGTCCGGAGTCGTTCGGAGTCGGTCGGAGTCGTTCGGAGTCGACGACTCCGGATCTAGTGGTTCCATTTTGCAGGAGTCGGAATCGAACTAACAATAGTCGGAGTCGGATCGGAGTCGTGGGTGCGCACCATACAGCACATCACTAGTGTACTGTGCTTCCCTTTTGAGGGTATTTGATGTTCGCTGACGATTTGAAAATTTTTGCCCGGTTTCTGATCTCAGCTCGTGCTCGTCTCTGCAATCCTTACTCGATTCTTTTTCTAAATGGTGCGATGCTAAAGACATCCGGGACCCTCTGTGTCTTAAAACTCTTTATTGGTCAACAAACGCTGCCTCCATTTTCAGCGTGGAGCGTGTACAACGTAATTTCACTAGAATCGTCGTCAGGCGATTTTTAGGCCGACCACATACACCTGTTCCTCTTTATCCCGTTCGATGTCGTCTCCTCGGTCTGCAGTACCTTCGCGATCGTCGCTCCATTGCACAAGTCATTGCAGACATTGCATTAGACCTTTATTGTTTTGTGTGTGAATGTCCAATCATATATATTGCTATTGGGCCTATTGTATGACGTAAGCCTATTATAAGTTCGCGTTTCTTGTGTGGTTTAGTTTTAATTTAGTGAAATTTAGTTATTTAGTTACATATATGTAGCCCTTAGGGGCAGATATATTATTTTCAAATAAATAATCAAAAAAATAAATAAAGAAATATAACTTTATAATGGATGTTGACAACTATGTTAACAACAAAGTAGGGGTGAACTTGGGTGGATCGACTATCGGATGCCTATGGCATCAGACGGCTTAGTTCTGAGGTCATGAAACTTAGTGTGGCTGTGGCTCGAAATCCGTATTTTTCCGATCGTTGCCCGTCTCTATTGTGCCATACGAGTAGAAGGGACGTTGTAGGAACGTGTTATGGTGAACATATTCCGTAAACGCGTCTACCATACGGGTTGGCGGCAGGAAACAGGAGACGCGTCAGGTCAGGAGGTCGTGAGGTGGCTGTAGCGCCTAGATATAGCAGTAAACTGTAAAGCTTTACTGGAATATCTTATTAGCAAGGAAAAACGAGCCGTTACTTCTAAAACAATTTAATTTTGTAATAACAACTTCCTAACAATCTATGGAGTGTCTGTCAGAATCCTTAAGCACAGTAATCATGCCAATCTTCAGCTTAAATAATGAACCGAATGTCCCTATACGTAGGACTGACTAGGCATAAGCCAGATGTAAGTCACATACAATCAATCCCATTAGCGGTACAGGCAGGTCTTGGGCGACAACGGCTGTTGTGCCAAAGAAGAAGGATT
The DNA here is from genome assembly GCF_017562075.2 of Anopheles merus. Taxonomy (NCBI): domain Eukaryota; kingdom Metazoa; phylum Arthropoda; class Insecta; order Diptera; family Culicidae; genus Anopheles; species Anopheles merus. The sequence continues at coordinate 27,601,102 of NC_054084.1, read as the reverse complement.
CAATACTCGAAATTCAAGAAAATTACGCAAATTATTTGAGCAAGTAAACTTTCCTGCTTTGTACAATTTTATGTCGGCATGACACAATCCAACCCTTTCATAGCAATAATAACTGAACGCTAAAACCAGTAAAACCGTATTATCGAAAGCCTTTTGTCCTATAAAACCTTTTTTGCTGCGACACAATAAAACAAATCCAAGTGAGACATATAACTTTATCACCTTCAGGGAGGTGTACAGACCCAGTTTCTTCCCACACACACACGCACACACTTCACGATAGCAAAATGCAAGAACCGATACAAAGCGGTGTAGATCAGTTGGTGAAAGTTGATCGTTTAAAACCCAGCCCAAAATTGTACAACTGCTGTTTTATTTGTTTTATTTTACTTTACTTCACTGCATTTCACAGATTTTGTCAACTACGGACCAACCAAAAAACATAGTGAAAGTAACAAACGAACCACACACACACAGAATCGCGATCAATTATCCGTCTTGCCCACACGCTGATCGAGATACGCGTATGTACGACGGTGGAAGACCATGGAATGTGCGACCGGTGATGCGAATTTATTATGCTGCCCTGGAGATTGCCTTGTTGGGTTTTTGGGGAGTGAGTAACGCCTTTCGAAACGTGCGGTTCTTTCGCCGATCCTTCGTTTGAAGGATGAAACGATAAAAACCAAACAAAAAACTGCGCTCAAACTCGTTTTAACCTTCCCTCTAGTCGGATTAAGCAGAGGTATCAAATGATAGGGTGGTGAGTGTTCTACTTTTTCCTGATATCTATACGTATGCTGATGCTTTAGACAGCAATTTTAACGACCGCTCCGACGCCTACTTAGCATGATCGTTAAACGCGATCGTAGGGAGCACGTGCGAAAGGTTTCATTCTAGAGTTTCCTTTCGCATGTCACCTGAATGAAGATGTCACCGTTAGGGAATGGTCGCACTTAACTGTTCACTTAGTGTTTTAATTGTTTTGCTGTGCTTACGTTGTGCTCAAACTGCGTATTATTATGATGTAACTACGCAGTGTAGTAAACAAGCCAATAAATCCATTTCACAAGAATGAGCGTAAGGTAAGAGAGCACACACACACACACACACACTCAAACCCGTCTCCCATCCAACCATCCCCGATTCAGCCAAAACCCGTTTTGTATTATTTTCATTCACAACTTTCATCATCATGTTTTGGTGTAAAGCGGCGATCCTCTTCCTGTCCTGTCTCACCATCGACACACGCTCACGCACAGAAGGGGAAGGTCGCGCTCGAGGACGAATTAATTGAATTTCGGACGAAAGCAAAGAGAAACCCCCGCAAAGAGAAGCACATGTGTCCATTTTTACAAACTTACCAAACCAAATCTCGCCTGCCTAATTCTAGCCGAATTTGCATAAAAGCATGCCACAAAGCAGCAGCATACGCAAAAAACAAAAAAAAAACAAAAAAATATTATTATGCACACCCAGTGGTGGTCGCTAATTTATGTTTTCCGAATGCCAACGGACGGACGGACGGGCACGGCTTCTCCTGTGGCGAGGAATTAGCAAAAGTGATCGCACAAAAAACAACATGCGAGAAAAGCGCGTTTTACAATGTATTGTGAGTGTGTGTGTGTGTGTGTGTGTGTGTGTGTGTGTGTGTGTGTGTGTGTGTGTGTGTGCACTAACATTTGTACCGTGTTCCACAGGTTTTGGGGTGTGTGTTGTTTATGTTTATTGTTTATTGATAAATGGAGGGTTGTTTGTCAATAAGGCTTACCAAACAATTTATATACAATATAGAGTAACAAACAGAACGGCATTACAAAAGCTTTATCGAACGAAATTTACATCACGATAGCGTTTTAAGTAAGATTTATGGGAGAAAGAAGCTCACACAGTTCGGTTCATAGACCTGAAATGGAGAAGAAGCCGTGTGATTTTGATTGAAATTTGTTAGAAAGCTTGCACCTCCGATACATAATTTACATCAAGCTTATAACACTCTGCAGTAGAGATCGATGACATCGCAAACCGGTTTAAGGAGGATTTGTTTTCGTTTGTTGTCAAATTGATACCATCGAAGCTCGAATCGCAGGGATATATGCTTTTACACCCGCGGATCCACCCGGCAAATGGTTCCGCTGATACAAGCTGATAAGCTAATGACCGCCGGGCCCGACACACATATCGTTGGACTTTTAATTAGCGACCTCACCCGTTCGCTTCGCTTTGTTTTTGTTTATTTGTAGAAGCTAGTAGAAGTGTTTGCAAATATTTAAAAATCAATGTAGCCGATCGCTGGTGGGAGTAGGATGATCGTACATCACACACAAACACACACTGCTCTTGACCTGTGCGTAACTCTCGAGAACGCGGTTTAATACTTTGTTCACCTTCACGTTGTCCTTGTTGTAAATCATCAGTGTAACGTTACCAGTATTCTACTGTCACTCTTGAAAATGTGTGACAAATGGAGGATAGTTTATTTTAAGATTGCAGTGCAGGCGTCAATATGAATTAATGTTCTTTATATTTCTTTTCTAGATGCCATAATGTGGCCTCTATGCGTCCAACCCGTTCTCGAATGACATGTTCGTTTAAATGGTACGCAATTGGTTAGCAAAATTAAGGAAGTTATCCTTCCGTTTTGTTTAGCTACTTAAACGCAATTCGTTAACTTCTCTTACTGTTTTATCATTAATATGATCTTGCATAATATTAATAAAGAATTGGCATTAAAAAGTAATAACAATAAAAACTCACATGAATTGTTCCCGTACTCGCCGTCAACCAACTCTCACCAAGCTCATCATTTTGCTCATATTATTGATCTCAGTATGAAATCGTCACTCACTGAGGTGAGGAGCACCTATTCAGAGTGCGTGACTGAGTGTAAAACGCGTTGTCTACAGGGGAGTGTGCTTGAAAGAGTAAATAAACTGTGCAGATGAGAGAATAGCCCACCTGACGAAATATACAAGCTACCGTAGTTAGTGCTACGGTAGAGCTTAAAAAGGTACTTTGCCGCAAACAACAATTGTCAGGATTCCGAACATTTAGCTTATAATTTGAATAGTTTAGTATGAATAATTTCATCTGTTTTCACGATTTCAATTTCATAATGCAAACAATTTCAATATTTTTAGCTTTGACATAGCACAATGATTGTAAACATATTCGTTTGGAAACCCCAAATATGATCTTTGAAGCAGGCATATTGTGAATTGATTATCAAGGATTGCTAAAACTTATCATTTATAACCTACCCAAGTGCCACAAATCCACTAAACGACCACTAAACGGCTTCTAAACGACTCAAGCACTCTACCTAAACGGAATATAGAAAGACTTCGTTTACCAGACGGCAAACGACTCATGCATTCTAAAAATAGCAAAAAAGCTGGTGGCGCCATCTGTTTGTGGGATACCCAACCAGTTGAGCTTCCTCGCTTGGAGGAGAGCTTTCTCATTTCCTCTGTACTGTTGTATGGTTTCGCATTGAAGTTATGCATCGCTAGAACTAGAACGGCGATACGATTGTTTAAATACTAAACTCCAATGGAAACCACCAGTACTGAAGCAAGTGAGATTTGAGTAATGGTCGTTGGTGTTGATACCCACGTATCTGACCACACGACCATTCATATAGATTTTTGCTCAGAAAGTTAGAAGGCTATATAGGTCATTATAAGATGAAACTTGTCGAAACACATTGCAAGAAAAGGATAGCAATATAATGATGAGTTGTAATACGCTACGCCATCTATTGATCAAACCAATGAAGCTGTGAATCTTTCATTTTTTTCCTATGGATATTCAATTTTCCAGTCGTTTAAGCTTAATCTGTGGCGCTTGGGTATGTTTTGCTTTTAATCGAATAAACTATATGGAAGTACATTTCAGGCACAAAGGTCAGGCACAAAGGTCAATCAAAATGAGAATGACGGTTCTTATAATCAAAATGGCTTTTAACTTAACTTAATCGAAATCGGCAAAAGCAAATGTCAAAACCTAAAAAACTTTGAATATTTTTTCACGAATTTTACATCATAAATCAAAAAGATTTGCCAAAATAACGTTAAAAAAGCTAAAAGCGTTAATATTGCAAACCCCAGGCCACGCTAGTACACTCGTTCTTTTATTAAGCCACTCAAACCGTGAGTGGCCTGAAGCCGCCTGGGCAAAAACCACACGCTCTCACATCAGCAACTCTCTGGCTGTCGCGCTCTCACATGAGAGCGCTTACGTGAGTGAGTGTACAAGATTTCCTTTGAATTCGTTCCGACCGCATCCCGTCGTCAAAAAAAATCCAACCCTCAACCGCGTCGGACGTGCGTTGTGTCGTCCGTCTGCTGCTGTTGATTCGCGGCGACAAAATTGAAACACACTGCAGGTGTCCGTGTGCGTGTGTCCGTGCGTGTTTATACGTGAAAAGAAAAGTGTGTGGATTATTTTTAATTTATTTTGCGAGTGTCATCGAATTCGAAATAGATCGGAATTACACTTTGTTGTATAGCAGTTTAAAATTAGGGCTACGAGTGAGAACGAGCTGCCTGCGAACCGTCCGCCGCTAGAGTAAGTGAGAGTTTTGGTGCGTTGTTTGCAGGCATAGAATTCGCGCCAGCTGTGTCCGCCGGGCGAGGGCTGAATCGGGTTGATGTTGGTGTGTAGTGAATGAGGTTAGGATGGAGTTCTTCTTCTAAAATGTTTTAAACATTCAGCACAAATCTGACTAAAACCCCACTTTAACTTTATCTTCAATGCTGTCCAGTCCAGTTTCATCACCCCCGAAATCTCAAGTGCTTGTCCCGTTTTCTCATTATCACGTCTCCATCCCCATGATGGTGGTGGGTTTGTCGCAACGGACGCGTGCCACAGGCAGGGTAGTAGTAGTCGGACGTGGTGGTGGTGGTGTGGCGCGAATTTAATTTATCACTGCGAGTGCGGCACCGTGTTTGATTCTAGACCCCGGCGCTCAACACAACACAACACAAGCGCAAACGGCGCAATTTCTGCTAACGCCGTCTGGCTGAGAGCTCTCTCTCTCTCGCTCTCGCGCTCTTTATTCTACGCGCAGCGTGTTTGCGGCATGATTCGCTCTCGCGGCGCTCCGTTTCGCGCCAGATGTCGGTGTTGTTTTGCAAAAAAAAAACTAGCCAAAACACACACACTGGCCTTTGAAGGGATGCGATCGCATCATCTGAAAAAAAAAGATGTTTATTGCAAGTCGCTAATCCGGTGGGAAAGGTTAGAAAACATACAAAACCCCAAAAATCGGCAACAAACATAGCGCCACTCAAGAAGGGATGGTGTAAACAAATTAAATTGAAGCCGTCTAGCGGGGGGCCCGATTGAAGCAGTTGATCGTAGTAGTCGAAGAGGAAAAGAGAAGATGGGAGGGAGGGATTGTTATTGTTGTTTAGGTGAAGGCGCGACCATTACCGGGCGCGCGCGCGCGCACCGTGTGCACGCGTGAGTGCAGGAGCGTGGATGCTGCTGCTGTGCGTGAGAGGCAGGAAAAGAGAAAGAAAACATGCGCTCGTATCAAAACAGTGAATCTAAGGGTGTGTGTTTTTGTGTGCATGTGTGTGTGTTTACAGTGGTTTAAAGTTGGTGCACCGTGCGATACAGAGTGCATTCCACCGATGGAACTGCAGCAGTGTACCGGGTCGGGGCAGCAAAGGCTGTCTCCTTTTTCTCAGCAAACACACCGTGAGAGAGAGCAACGCGGTCGGGTCAGAGGAAGCCAAACAACTAAAGTCGCTTGCGAAAACTGAAAGTGCTTCACTGTCTTGCTGTGTGTGTGTTTTTGCAGGCCCAATTGAACTGCACTGCGGCAAGAGGTTGTTTACAAGCTTTCCAAATCCCCAAACAAGGGGAAGGTATAGCAAAACAAAAAGAACATTTAACGGAAGTGAACCAACCAAAAGAAAGGGGCGAACTTTGCCATGAATTTTCCCACTGTTTTGTTTTGACGGCGACGCATGGAGAGCGAACGAGACGAGCTGGTTGGTTCCCATTTCGTTCACACACGAAACATGTTGAGTAAGGGCAGGGCTGCACGAGCAACCCTTTCTCGGTGTGCGGAAGTGGCAGTACGGAAGGCGTAAGTGCATCGAATGCATCTTTTGTGTGTGTGTGTGTGTGTGTGTGTGTGTGTGGTGGTGTGTGTGTGTGTGTGTGTGTGTGTGTGTGTGTGTGTGTGTGTGTGTGTGGTGTGTGTGTGTGTGTGTGTGTGTGTGTGTGTGTGTGTGTGTGTGTGTGTATGTATGTGTGTGTGTGTGTGTGTGTGTGTGTGTGTGTGTGTGTGTGTGTGTGTGTGTGTGTGTGTGTGTGTGTGTGTGTGTGTGTGTGTGTGTGTGTGTGTGTGTGTGTGTGTGTGTGTGTGTGTGTGTGTGTGTGTGTGTGGGCCGTTTGTATGTGTTGCTGCACGCGCGCGCGAATTGAACGTGGTTGAAAGCAAACCACAGACAAGATGCACCGAGATGGATAGAGAAAAGGTCACGGAAATGCTGCCTTTTTGTTTTAGCAGAGCCGTCGACAGCATCGTTCGTTGTCGAACAAGCAGGCTGTGTGCTGCACAGTGCACGGAGGAAAGTCTGTGACAATTGCGACATTTAATTAAAAAAGACAGAGAGAGAGAGAGGAGCAAACAAGTGCAAAAGTGAATTTTAATAATTAAAAAAGCAATTATTTGAATTTAATTAATTAGTTTAATGTGTTGTTTTATTTTTCTTAGAGTTCAAAAAAGAAAGTCTGTGACAATTGCGACATTTAATTAAAAAAGACAGAGAGAGAGAGGAGCAAACAAGTGCAAAAGTGAATTTTAATAATTAAAAAAGCAATTATTTGAATTTAATTAATTAGTTTAATGTGTTGTTTTATTTTTCTTAGAGTTCAAAAAAACAAAAATTGGTAAATTATTACGGTAAACCAACCGAAACCTAGCCTCCGAGCGTGTGTGTGTGTGTGTATGTGTTACTATGGTGATGTACGGCAAATGTGTACTAACCTATAGCAATCGCTGGCCAACGACCGCTCAGGGGACGACAAAGCAGCAGAAAGGATTGCAGTGAAGGTCCGTGAGTGAGTGAGTGTAGTGTAGTGTGGTGCCGAGTGTGTCTGATTACTATCTCGTCTGTGCGTGCGCTCTTGTGTGTTTCTGTGTTCGTTTCTGGCTGTGAAAGCCACTTTAAAAAATCTCGTGCAAATACCTTCAAGAAGAAAGGCGAGAAAGAAGTAGTGCAAATATAAATAAGGCAAAAAATAGCAAATAAAATAATCCAATCCAAACGACCGTCTGTGCCGTGGATCACTGCGAAAAATCGACCATAAAACCAGTTTTACGCTGCACCGGGGGAAAAGCGACGGTAAGTTCCTTAACCTTGGGCAGTCTCGCCGTTCCCCCCTTGTGCTGGGTTGAATTTTCAAACCCTTTTACGTTGTGTGTGTGTGTTGTTGCTTCCCCTAATGCCTCTTTCCCGTGCTCCGGTTTCGGGCATTGTTTTTGTTTGTCCGCTGCCTCCCCAGTCTCTTTTGCAAAGAACCGCAATGCGACGACTGCATGCATGGCGCAAATGGTTTCGGTTTGCGTGATCATCCAGCCCGTCGCCCGTCGTCGGCAGTTGGTTCGGCCCGACTCCTGTGGCGCTTTGCTGGCGATTTATCCATTTATGTATTCCTCTTCCCACTGCCTGTGGGTACGTTCGGTGCATCGTGTCTGCCAGCCTGCATACAAATACATGCAACCACACACACAGATGTATAACGACACCCACATGAGCGCTATACGTTTTGCGTTTGAATCGGTGCCGCCGATGACGGGCTTAATTCAGTCATGCATCTTCATGAGCATAAAGATCGTTCAATGCACACACACATACATACACTCGATCAGTCATTGTCGCCCGGGGGTGGTTGGGTGATTTAAAAATAGCGCGCAGAGCGTCTCGTAAAGTTTCGTTGGCGGCCGCTTGGAAGTAAACAAACAGCCGCCTCTTAGGCTACGATCGTTGAGTTGATAGAGAAGAGAAGGAGAAAAAAAAGCACGAAGAGGAAAACAACCTCTAACAATCAGAGAACGGCGCTGGTCAAGTTGCCAAAGTACCTTCAACACGTATAAGAAAACGTTAACGCAATAAGAGTACGATCGTGAAAACAAGGATCGCGAGAAAGGCGATCGAGCAGAAATTGCAAACGAAAACAAACGTACAGCAACAGAAAGGAAGTAAAACAAATAAAATAAAACACTCAAACAGCGGTCAGTCCTCATCAGATTGCACGTGTGTGTGTGTGTGTATGTGTATTTGTGTGATTGTATGGTTTGGGATCGAGTGTCACGTTACAAGTAGAGCCGCTATTTTATTTTAACCGTCTTTTTTGTTGCCTTTCTTTGGCAGAAAAAAAAACTCCGTTTGCTCCCAGCTCCCGACCGGCTGAAGCTGCAGTTAAGCTGCATGATTGATTCGTGCTGATAATGTGCTTCGGCCTGCACAAAATTCTTGCTTCTCTTAAACGGTCTGAAGACGGAATTGCTTGCTGCATTTTCTGCTTGTCTGCGCCATTTTTTGACAAAAAAGCAGGAAAATGGTTTCGTAAACAGAAAAATAATACAAAATACATAACAAGAGTACCACACACACACACACACACACACACACACACACACACACACACACACACACACACACACACACACACACACACACACACACACACACACACACACACACACACACACACACACACACACACACACACACACACACACACACACACACACACACACACACACACACACACACACACACACACACACACACACACACACACACACACACACACACACACACACACACACACACACACACACACACACACACACACACACACACACACACACACACACAGCCGCCACACATTGGCCAAAAAGTGAAAGGTCGCTTTCGGTGCACAAACTCAGGAAGCGGCGGTTTGTGTGACTTCTGCATTTTTCTCCCAAAGAAGGGGCCTCTTCGACCCACCCTTCCTGTGGCGGGGAAAGGACTGGAATTGATCGGTCGATCTCGGGTGGTGGAAAATATGTTAATCGTTTTTGCCGTTGTTGGAAGGGCGGTGGTTGCATTTCGTACATGGTAGTACGGACAGGGGAGGACAGAACAGGGTTTGACTGTGGGTTGAACGCAATCCGTTGCGCTGCTCTTGGGTGCATCATGTGGATTGTGAAGGTAATTCGATGCAGGAATGTCAAACCGCTGATTAATGGAGTGTGTTTAAAGACTTAAAAATATGTTTGCAGCAATTTAGTTGGAAATTTTACCATGAGACTAATGTTGACGCTTTCTAAAGAGCACACAGGTAATTGGTTGAGAAAATTGTAATGTTAAAGCTTGTACTATGGGTACTGCAATATTTGGTCCTTCGAACCGGATGCGGGACCATGCTTTCATCAAATTTGGTTGTGATTAATGCGTCCAAACAGTCTTAAAAGATAGATATATGAGCTGCTCTAAAACATGTGCTCTTAAAGGACGTGTTTTTATAAACGTATACGAACTACTTGTCGATTGTTTATACTTTGCTTCACTATATCCAAAATAGTACAGGTTTGACAGTCCTGGCGCAAGATCGCAAAGGGGAAAGATAATTTATTGATGGAATGTATCGCAGCTAATGGAAGCGAATACCGGCGCGAATACATGCTCTGTCCAATCGTAGCGTAGTTGTAAGCGAGCGATGGATGCATTTATGGATGAATTTCAATTATTTTGCCTCAACACTCCGGTCCCCTCCTCGGCTTGCCCATTCGCACGCAGTGTGATAAGCAAATGAGCTATTATTATCACATACCCCAATCTCATGGCCATTGCCTTCTCCTGCCAGCGTACTATATTTACAGCTAATGCTCTCTGGCGTCTTTCAATTGCGGTCGACCTCTAATAATCACTCCAATTGCTAATGGACTTTTGATGGAATGTCATCAGCGTGCAAGAGATAGCACTCTCTCACACGAGGAACACAGTGGATCGGTGATAAAACGGAAAAAAATGAACCAAATACATTGCCGCTTAATCGTGTTAAATCGTGTTAGAACGTATTTAGAATTACAACACCAAACGGTTCTGCAGCAATGGTGTTGGTTCAAAAAGGACTGACAAAAAGTGGACGAGACTTTGGCGTAGTAAAGTCATCGTCCGCACGCACCACTTTCCACCGTTCTTGGTCGTAAAGAAAATTTACACATTTCTTGCGAAACAGGCCCTTTCCAGAACAGATGTTTGCACAGATTGAGCGATACTCGGGCACGTTTGCTTCCCGGGCGTATCGAACAGATTTTATTGATTATTTGCACCCGCTTGGAACGATTTCTCGTTAGTTAAAAGAAAAAAATAATTTGGATTTTTTTCATGCCGCCATTGAATGGTTCAAAGAAGCGTGAAAAAGAAACGCCCACAAAAAAACCTGCTTCCGCTCTCATCTCGATTAGCGTGACCCGGCCCGGGACCTTTTCCTCGCGCTTATCAGACCCTACCAATCGCAAATCGAGCAGCTCTAATCAAAATGAGTATGCTTGGGCCTACCACAATGCCCATGTTTTGTCTTTCTTTATGAAAATAATAGTGTTTTGTTACCCGGGAGAATATTGTTTTCGGATCGGCAGAGAAAAGAAAACGAAGGTCCTGTTTTGATAATGAACGACATTAAATTGATTACGGCTTTTCGGAGATTTTGATCGGACCGTGCGGTAAAGGCAAAGCAAATGGAAAATCGAACACTAATACTCCACGGAGCCTAAATAAAGAGCCCGGTAAACAGTCACCGAATCCCATTTTATACGTGATTTACATCATGGCAAGCAATCATTGCGAAATAATGCGTACATTGTTTTACGTCAACGGCAGCTTCTAGAGCCAGCCAGGGCAGCCAACCCCAATCCGTCTGTTCGCTCCTTTGCTTGGCAGATGTTTTGTGATTCGCAGAAACCGAACCATCTAAGCAAACGTCTCGGCAACGGGAGACAAGTGCGCCTACTACGCACCGGCGGATACAACAACACATTTATCAGAAATGGAGCACAACACACGCTTTGGCTCCCTCTTCAAACAACTTCCGCTACGCTCAGCCAGCGTCCGAAGTGTTGCGACACAATTGAACTGATTTGTGTTGCCGTTAGATGTTGGTTGCGTTATGGCGAAGGAAACTGCGTTGTCGTGGCATGTAATAAAACAAAACTCGCAAAAACGCGCTCCTTGCAACGGGGGATCGTCCTTTCACGGACGAAGCTTTCGGTCGTGAACACTTTAAAAATAAATAATGCGTGCTTTATTTATGTTCCACACTTTTTGGCGGTTCGATTACGAAGAAAAGCGCGCGCGCGCGCTCGCTCTGGCTAGGGTCACTATTGACAAACGATCCCGGGCAGCCCCGGGACGCACGCTTCCGCCCGCTAGAGAACTTGGTCCGCTGTAAACAACCCGAAAGCCCCATAAGTCAACATTGGGCGAACTTTGGCCGAGCCGAGGTCGAGGGACACTGGTTGGAAGGATGAGCGAAGCTGGCGGCAAATAAACAAAAAAAAGTGCTATCCAAACCTCGGGCCGCTGCTTGGCGACGGTCGAGGCGCGTAAATGTGTTGAAGCGTAAGCGATAAAATACACGCAAACCGAAGCAAACACACACAAGACGCGCTCTAGAAAGGATGCGTATCTCTTCACACTGCTTGGCGTCCCCGGTGGTAATTTGAGGGCGATGATACACACCACACAACGCCCCACGGGCCTCTTTTTTGCTCGGGCAGCATTCCTGGGCGTTTGGGCGGGACGTCGAAAAGCAATTTTCTCCTTGGCTTGCTTTTTGCCGCACACACAGCCGGGAAACTCGGCGCGCGAAAGGCTCTAGAGAATCTGCATATGATGTGGTGTGTGTGAGTGTCTGTCTGTGTGCGTAAATTCCCACGACGCAACAGCACAAGCATGCCACCCGGTGCCTGTAGGGGGTGATTCCTCCACCAGATCAAACACCAAACCTATCTTCTTTAAGGTAAAGGACCTTCCGGTGGGAATGAGGCACACTGGGGAATTTAGTGAATGCGATGTGGCCATAAATACATTTACGGAAAGGCACAGTATCTATTTGTTGATGTTGTTTTAATTATATCTCAGCATCTACTGTACCTATTTTGGTATTCGAAGCGTTCTCTAAATTGATGTAAATTATTCAAAATGAATTCACAACTCAGAAGGTTTCTTGATCTTCATTTCAAGTGTTTGAAAATTGGTAATTAAGTTGAGGAGAGATACGTTTGCATTAAAAAAATGAACTTTTTTCAGCTGGACGTAGAAAGACAAAACTAAGAGAGATTATTTCTTTCCATGAAAATCCTTTGAATGGAAATTATTTAAACTTTCTTGCTAAAATAAATCTACGACTATGCGAGCGGACGACATCTTTTGAAGATGTACCTCGATTCTGAACAGTTCCTCTTCAGTTTTCGCGACAAAATTGTTGGCGTAAATGTTTTGCTTCATATTGGTTCCAGCAAATTTGGATGGTGGACCGGTTCCCGCACTAAGGATTCGATATGCGTCCGTGTTATATCGAAGTTAAGCCGGTCTTCCTTTTCAACTTCCTTTAGAACCTCAAATCGCTCAGGGTCGTCGGTCATTCGGTACCGGACCTTCTTTAGGTGATCTGATTGCTGTCTAATAGTGTCAAGATGTTGTAGACACCGAAACAGGCTTACACGACGTCCACAAACTCCACCCACAGAATCCGTTTTAGACGCTACGCGATGCAATGTTTGGATGCGCTCACGCTTCTAAACAAAGTTGCTTCAATTTTTTTGGCCATCACGGTTAGAGTTCAACTGATAGAGGGTGTCAAATTTTGTCCAGGAACTCATAGGATACTAAGCTTGATAATGTGGAAGAATGTTTGTAAAAAGACGTTAAGGTGAACCCATGAAAAATCAACAAATTCTGTCCATTTTTGTTCGAATGCAAACGCTATTAACTGTTATTCATTTTGAAATAGTTTATCTTATCTGTTGCAATAATTAGGCCTTAAAGTGGGATGTATTATAAGAATTTAGTGTTTTTAAAAACATAATTTATCTTCTAATACTGCTCTCTGGAAGTTCCTACTGTTTGCCCTTGTTATCCGCTTCGGCACTGCTGTCGGGACGGCACTTTCTACTGGCTCTTTCTCGTGCCTCATAAAATATACGATAACAGGCAGTGCTTTTTCCCACTATTATGTTTCTCCCCAAATGGCTCAATATCGTGCTCTTTACCTAAACAAGATACACCTACGTTTAGCGTGTTTTTTTTTTGTGGCGCACCGAATTTCGTTCACTGTTTTTAGGGCTAGATACTTAACGAAAGCCCCTGCACACACAAAACGAACCAAATCCCACTCGAGGGACTGGTGTGTGGTGCAGACCAGATATGGATATTTCGGGCAGAAACACACACTCGTCGCACTGTACGTTGGTGTGTCTGTGTGTGTGCGTGTGTGTGTGTGTGTTGGTTATATTTATCTTTGGTTGCCGCTGGCACAGTCCTGCCATCTTTTGCCGGTTACAACATGCGTAAAGTGAAGAAATGCTTGTTTATTATCGAAGCAACATAGCTAACAGCCGGCAATCTGCCGGTTTCTGGAGTAAATCTTCCCCCGTCCGATGGCATCAACTGTGCGATGCTAAGCACAGCGACATTTCCTTGGTGTGTGTGTGTGTTTTCCTGGTGATGCCCATCCACCGACGACGCGCTCGACGCACAACAGCACGACGCGCTTTCCGATTCCTTTGGAGTATTATTTTTGGTATCATAATCCTCCCCGCCTCCCCAAGGTCCTTCACACCGCTTGCAAGCGAGTGACTGAGCAAAATCTGTGCACGCGTGTTTTTCCTATTTGCCCTCCTCCCCACGGCATACGCGGCGTCCCGGGACGTGGGAATCACATACAGTAAACGTTACCGTCTACCTCCCGCTCCTGATGGAGACGCCTTGTGTTTCACCCGTGGGCCGGCCTGTGTTTACAGCGGCACGTGTCGCGCAAGGATAATGCGTACCCGGTGCGGTTTGCGTTGTTTTGGTTACATTTGCTCTCGGTGCGTAAGTAGCGCTGAGCTGAGAATGGGTAAGGTCCAATGACTCATTACACTAAAACACAGTTGCTGGATGGTGATTGGACTTTACCCTTTTTAGCGTTGGGGTGCTTGCGTGTTGTAGTTAATGGGGTTTGGGACTTGTGAGGGGAACTAGTGGCAAGGCTGTTTTGGAGGGAAAAGAAAACAAATTGGATTAGTAAGAGTATGGCATTAAATCAGGCATTAAATCACGTGTTTAAGAACATTTACGGGAAACAGTATTTTACAGAAAATTAACTTAGTTCTTCAATTGTACACTGAATAACACAACTAACTTACTGACTTAACAATAACAAAAAGTTAATAATAAATAAACCAATCATCAAATTGATTATTTCCATGTTACAATGACACACTCATCTAGTAAAACAATTCATAGAAAATTGATTGTAATAAGCAAACATTGTTCTAAATGTTGAAAGATCCCTTTTTTGCAAAAGTGTAAATAATACCAACAAAGTATACATAAATGATTAAAAGATTAATATTTAACGCAGAGACAAATAACAAACACCATAATAACACCTTTTTATGTGACGTTTATTCGCCGCGAAAGATAAACAATTCCTTTCCAAAGGTGTGACGTATAAAAGAAATTTCTGCACTTAATCCACCACTGGAAACGTTTTTTTTTCCCGCGATAACACAACGCAACATTGTTGCGCTTAATCTCGGTGGCAAACCGGTTCGGTATTGATGCGGTGGTGCGTTGCAGTGCGTCACAGGGACTGTGGCCTATCAGCCGGGGCTGTTTGGTAGTTATTTGTAAGAAGCCACTTACGCATTCGAAAGGTCCGGTCCAACCCAGCCTGTAGATTATTTGCTTCGAGCGCGTTCCCCGAGTGGCAGCGCGTAAACTTATCAGCGACCAGATTAAAGTCTTCCCCCCCTCTCTTTCGCCTGGGAAACGTAACCTGCAATAAGGGCGAAAAGTATGTTTTGCGCTATAAAAAAACTCTCTCCTTAGGTTTACACAAATCGATTAAAAAAACAGCCACTTCATTGCCAAGCCTTCATGCGTTCAAAATAAGGTTTGCTTTCGGATCTTTCTTCCCCACTTCCGGCGGGGTCATGTTAATCCAGTCACAATACCGCCCTGCCGGCAGTGCGTGTGAACGTTTGTTTGGCTAATACCCGTTGAATGCGGCAGTGCGGTGACGTACCGGTGATGGCGTGCGGTCAACTTTGATTCGCATGATGTTGTTCATCCGGCCCCCTATTCATCGTGACCCCCAACCTCTCCCCCCCCATCACTCAACTCTCACCGAACGCAGCACACTCCGCGGCGGAAGCTTGATGAGTGGTGCGTATTTATTTACAAACCCGCTTCTCCCCCCCCCCCCACACACACACACACACACACACACACACACAACAACAACAACAAGCAACAGGAAATGTGTGATGAAAATAGCAAATCATAAGACGCGTTAACAGTTAGTCACGCGTAGCGAAAAAAAGGGAAGCATACTTTTGATAAGTGTATAACATTGTAGCATGTTTGGTTTGGCAGCAAAGCTTGACGAAGAAAAGAAAAAAAAAACATATTTATTTACATCCATGCTAACAACGAAGCGGTACTACAACTGCACGAGGGGAATGGTTTTGTTTAGGTTTTTGTTTGTATAATATCAGTACTATTTATAATGTTTGTTTCTTTATCACAGTTTTCCTGTGCATTAGGTTTTTATTTAACTTTATTTTTGACGTATCAAAAGTATGCATTACAGTGGAATCTCTCTAAGATGAATCTTCAAAGGTTCGTTAGCTTAGACAGATATCCATGTAGGGGACAACTAGGTAAAAGTGTTGCTATGAAGAAACCAACAGATACTTTGACCAATATTTTTTGTGAACTGTCATTCAAAACTTCATCATGGAGAATTTAAGGTGCCAAATCGGCCTAGAGAGACATTAATCTTGACGAAACATAAAATGCATGGCAAATGTCCATCTTCAAGAACAATTCATCTTGAAAAGATGATTCTTAAAGAGATTCCACTGTATACATCTTACCACTTTTCTGTATTGTTTTTATTTGACGTTTAAAGTATTGTTGGCTTTGTTTATTATGTGAATCTAACCAATTTTCGCTATGCTCTTGTCTACGGCCTCGTCCAACTTGCTGTCTGCCTTTACAGCCCTTTGCAACCTCCTGTTTCTGCTGACGCATCGCCTCGCTATCATGGGCATGTTTTGCTTTGGCGCTTTCCGATGCCGCCTCCAGTTCTGATGCTTAATCTTTAAAGCCGTGTTTGGCGAATGAAGACGAACTCGTGAAAAGGAAACCCTTCATCACCGTCAAAGGTACGGTTCGCGCGTATAATAGGGCCGGGTTGGTGTTCTGCCGTGTACAACCTGCGTACAACAAGCGAACGGAGAACAAGCTTGATGAAGACGCTGCAAAAAGAAGAAGAACAGCAACAACCACGCTAAGAATATTGATTCGCTTATCAAGGTCATTAGTGTTATTCACATTCTCGTCGTCAGCTCTCTCACTCACTCTCTATTTCTGTGGGCTTCATGTGAAGGCTTATGCTAGGCCATCGTGCTGTTATGCTGTCGTAGCTCATTCGTTCTTTCGCGTGGGTTTTTTTTGCTGCTGCTGTTGTTCTTTTGTTTTGCTTGTGCGAGCTTTGGCATTTTTGGAGAAGTCAATGACAGTGCTTTCGTTGTTTTTTTCTCTTTCTCTCTCTCTCTCTCTGTCTCTCTGTCTCTCTCTCTCTCTTTCTTATGTGCCGTTTGTCGTTGAGTGACAAGACTTTCGGCAGCATCCATCCCGAGAAAGCTAATCTGCAGCGTTTGTGTGTGGTACCGGCACGGCACAAACACGCGGAAAGCGTACAAAAATGGCAAACGAAAAACATTCCGGTTGTTGTGATAACCGAGCACCACAGCACCGTTACTACATGTCTCACATGTTAACATACCGCAGCTTTTGCCGAATTTTGGAATGAGCGTTTCGAGCGTCATCAACGAGAGTGCATCAACGAATGGAGGGAACTCGGTTGCTACTTGTTGGCGTTTATTTTTAAATCGCAGTGGCTTCATACTAAAGACACACACACACACACATAGAGGAGAGTTACACTAAAACATTGAAGGATCAAAAAGCGGTGCAAACGTCGACATCGATCGCACACATCGGACAAGTGTGAGTGGTTTTGTTGTACGCCATGATTCGGTACGTTACGGTGTTCCTATCGCCAAAAGGGGGCCCTTGATTTGGGCCCAAAAGATGGTTGTAAAAAGCGGAAGAAGAACGAAAGAAACGTGCAACATTAAAGAAATAAATAAGCACACAAATTCCCAGACCCAACAAAAACAACAACAACAACACTATCACCCGTTCACACACACAGAGAGACAAAGTACGAGCGCGCGAGCGTGAGGAATAAAATGAAGGGCGCATAAATTTGGGACCGCGCTTGGGGTTCCCAAAAATTTGGGGCAATTTTATATTAAAATGAGACGTTGTGAGGGGACTAATGTGAGGAGGGAAGGGTGTGCCGTGTATGTCAATGATGCCCGCACGGCGCGCGCGAGAGAGAGAGACGACTTTATCGGCGGGTGGCGGTATTCGCGTTTTGGTAATTGAGTCGCGAAGTCGTCGCGCGGTGGTTCGGGGCCAATATTACGCGCCACGATAATACTGATTGTGGATGGGTGTATGAAATGTATGAAAAGAAAGCACTTGCTTATACATGTGTGCGTGTGTGTGTGAGAGCTGATTAGGAAAGCGGCGAAGCAGCCAGATTACACACATTCCACGTACGTCGTAGATGTGATGTGGTGGTGGAGGCTTCTGTGAGATTCTGTCGTCCTCGTGTGTTGTCGCTCTCGTTACGCCGTTACACTACACTCCCAAAGTCGGTAAAGTATGCGAATGGGATAGGAATAATATTACTCTCTGTCTGCTCTTGCGATGGTACGCTTCGAGCCGCGGTTTGTGACGCGGAAGCGAACGGGCTGAATTGAAATTATGCAGATGAAACAGCAACGGGCTTTACCGGCAACAGACGGTGCGTGCGTGCGTGCGTTCGTGTGTTGCGCAAGAACTCATGCGTATTCGCCGCGAGTGCCAAATAAAGACGGACGCGCGAGAGTTCGTTAAAAAGCTCCCAATTATCAATTGTGGTTTGCAAAGTGCCCGAAAGGGTGATGGTGGCAAGGGAGCTAAAGAGTCAAATTTATTCTTAATCAGCATCCCTTCACCACCGGCAGTTTCGCTTCACTCGATACTCATTATCCATGATGAAGTTCGATGAAGTCGTCCGGGCAATTGGCGATGCAGTGGTTTTCAGCCCGGTTTGGGGTGGTTTTGTATCTGATTTTTGTTCATTATTTTTTTACAAATTAAGTTTTTGCTTTTACTCAGTATAATTTCATTATCACTAGACCGAAAGCTACAAAAACAAATTAGTTACTTTCTAAACTCTTTTTAATAATTTTATTATTGTTTTTTATGACAACTTTAGCAACGTGTTTAAGTGCAGCAAAATGACGCTTAAATAGTCTCTCCTAATTTATTTGAAAGATAAAAACGTTGTTTTGTGCATCAATCACAATATTGATAATGTCGTTTGTGTATAGAAAAATCCAAAATGCAGTATGAGTTGTTGAGCAGCTACAAAGTGGTGAACGGAGTGCTAATAAACGGCCCTGCTTTGCCACCCCTTACAACACTGCGTAGGTGTGACGGTTGCACAATCACACCTTATAACTTCCCATCGTAACGGAAAATAAGCGAGTCGTGGAGTGTCAAATATGACAGCTCGTAAAAACAAAAACAACGGCTCATGAATTGCCTTTTTGCAATAAAATTTAACATCACGCGCTTCAAATTAAAACACCATAAAACATGGACGCTGAAAACCACTGCACTGGGCACGGCAGCACGGGAGGAAACAGAAAACAAAATAACGCAAAGGGAGTGGGAAGAAAAAACTGTCACACATTCTTGAGCTGATCAAGCGCAGTGCATTAAATTATGCCATTAAATGGAGAATTAAAAACAAACCCAGAGAAAGAAGGAAAAAGAAAAAATGGCACAGGAAGCATCAAGCTTTTCCAACACTTCACGCGGCGCTGCTGCTGATTGGAAATTTAATGTGCCTTTCCTATCCGTTTATCATCATTTTCCGTGAGTGCAGTTGCTGCCAGGAAGGAGGGGAAAAGATCGTCTTTTTTAATGCTTTGTTTTCATCACCCTCTCGCTCGCACTCTCGTTAATTTTTATTTTATTTGCCCAGTAAACTAGCCGCTTTATTAATAACACGTAATGCGGGAGGAGGACACGATAATGCTGTTTAAAGCACCGTCATAAGCGTTTGTGGCTTGCATATACACGTTTCGGTTGTTTTTTTTTTTTGCTTCGTTGCACAAAAAAGATGCTTTTTTGTTGTTGCTATTCTTGCCTTTTCCTTTTTTTGTTTTGCTTCAGTTTGCAAAAGAAGAAACCGGTTCATAGCGAACGCTCGTACGCGCTCGCCGTGAGTGTGTTTATACTGGCCCGCACTAGACTGTCGTTTTCTTTCAGCGGAGTGCAGTGGGCAGGGCTAGAAGGCGACCGCGGGGAAGGTTAAATAATTCATTTTAAAGGTTGCTCATGAATGCACTTCTATAAAATAATAGCCCTTTCCTGTCGTGTGCCTCAGTGCGGGCTCCCGCAGAAACATTCGCCTGCCGTTGTGCTGTTGTATCTCACGGGCTGTACGATGACCCAAGAAAGTTTTGCGTCGCCAGCGCTTTGGGGACGTTGTTTTTCGCTTGCCTCTAGTAGAAACAAACACGAAGGAAAAAGGCAGAGGGTGGAGGTTAATCAGTCAATGTCGGTGAACAACTTTGCTAACCTCCGAAGCGATCATCGAACTGGCCCCTGTTCGAACGGGCACCCGAAATGCGGATTAGCGGCAGCCTGAAACTCTCTGGCTGGTTGGTGTCGAATTTAACCACTAAAATCATCCCCCAGAAAGAGGTGCAGAAGATGATGTGGTAGAGTTCACTTCTTGCTTTGCTGCGTAGATACACCGCTTCTGGCCTTCTCCCAACGGCCTCAATAGCACCGCCAAACTATTCGATCTGTGTACGATCTCTGCCATGGTAGTTGCTATTTAAATTTTATTGCACCTTACGCACGCAATGCTGCGTCAGAGTTTTATTGCACTTATCCGGGAGAGGGCACGGTTTATTATCTTGCGTAATAAAATGAAACGAATCACTATGATCTACCACCCGGTTACGAGCAGCATGTATGATTGGGATCGAAACTGTACAATTGGGTATAAAAAAATAACAAAAATCCAAACGTTGAATCGTTCCCGATGTGATGTTCAAGGTGACTCAAAAACAGTGTTGGACAAACCAACAAGCAATTTGAGTTGAAGGTGTATCAAAACTTTAGATTTATCTCAATTATATAGACCGTTATAGACTTGAAGGAGGAGCAGGACTGTGGGAAAGACGTCAACTCACACAACTTAACAACATGCTCGTTGTGGGTTCAACGCTAGAAGAGACTGAGCCTGTAGTAAGGACTGTGACGATCCATCTCTGCGTGGTTACTGAAAACAAAGTTTGGAAAGCCTGTATAGGCCGGCATGTCCGCGTAGGACGTTATGCTAAATAGACGAAGAAGTATTAAGAACTGAACTTCTGCACTTCTCAACTTCTGAACTTATAAACTTCTGAACTTCTGAGTCAAATCCCAAAGTCTCATTCTTTAACACCTAGGTATGCTCATTATCATACCGAGCAATACAATTAGGCTAGCAGATAAGACAGACTTCTTCGGCTTCAACATTTTTAAACGTTTCTATTAAAACTGATGAATAGGATCATCTGTCAATCAAAACATAACATCATGGGAACATGTATGTCAACCGGAATATACTATATTGCTATTCATTGGGATCGGTTTGAAGAATCGTTGTCCACGAGAATTTCTTAGAGCATTGACACGTATCGGAAGTTGCAGAGTCATCATTTATTCTTACTATGTATGTGCCTTTTAGTATCACAGAGTCACAGTAAAATATGTCTTCTGCATCTGTGTATCGATAAACAAACCTCCAAGGGGCACTGACAGTGCAATGACAATAGCGCCCAAGGAGCACACAACCATTAATTTAATAAACCGTTTCCCAAAAATCGAACCCTATTCTCGATCGACGCAGCAAACACGTCACCTTAATTGACCTTTGCTAGAACAGTGTTCGCTTGTGCGAACCACCATAATGATGGTTATTTCAGTTTGATTAGAATTTATTCGACGATAGCACACTAGGTGAGGGTGTTTTGTGTGTGTTTTGGTTACTCCCATGGAGAAGACTGCTGGTGAAGAAATACTTGCTCCATTTATTTGCAAAATACATGCTTGAGGCTGTACGAACGTCCGCCGCCCGCTTAATTATTGGTCAAAGGTACACGTGGCCACGGTGCTTTGCTTTCATTGCACGCGGAAGGTTACTGACAGCCCGAATTCAATGAACCCCCCAATGGCTTGACAAAACCTTATTGAAGAGTCGATATTGGCGGTGGCGGGTTTCTTGCTTTCATGCGGCGTACGTGCGTACGTTTATGGCCGCTGATTGAGTTAGCGGGGTCAGAATGTCAATCGGCGGCGGTGGTCTTCGCAATCGAACGTCCTGGCCAATCCGGTTGGTTCGTTCCGATTCGGTGCTCCCATTCATTTCCCGCGGGTGCCCGGGCACATTTTGCAAAGCTGCTGCTCTGCTCTTGCTTTTGCCTATTCTTTCACCGCATAAGAGTTCGGTTAGGTCAAGGTTGCAGTTGGAGTTAATTGAAGCTATTTGTTTGTGGTAGCGGAAGGTATGCGGGCAATGCTGCTGAATTCACACCGCATATTTGAGCAAAAAATAATAAATACGGTGTAAAAAATAATAAATACGCAGGAATTTATCTTATCATGTGAGAGGGTGAGATTTCAAGGGACAGAGAACAAAACAAAAACAAAATGATAACCACCCCATATTGCATGCCAAACCAATCAGCAACACAATACGCGTCATCCGACATTCAACACGGGCAATTGTTCAACTGCGCGCTGTAAACAATGTATCGTCCCTTGATGAGCTAATTTTATTTTCTTTCTAAATCGATCACGCTGTTGACGGTTCGGTCATCCTGGTACGGGTTTGCCCTTTAAGGTGTCAGCCGGAGACGGAATGGGTCAAGCTTTCCATTCGATCACAACAACACACTATGTTTACGCTGGTTTTGAAGTTCCCGGGCGATTTTCCGGGAATTGATTAAAATCAACCAACACCACACACGACGGGGGTGTTTAGAAAGCAACCCTTTTCGAAACAACACTTGGGCAGCCCCGGCCGGCGGTTCAAAGGTAGATGATTATCATGCGTGTTTGATTTAATTGGTTTTGTTGCTGTTATTGTGTGTGCCGTTCAATAACGTGCCCAAGAAACGTTCATGTTTTTCAAATCATACAAGCCTGTGAAAAACAAAACACACACTCACACAAACGAACAAAAACGTTCCAAGCTTTGAGCGTTTTCTTGTAGGTCCTTTTTGTCGGACTGCCCGCTTAACATCGCAGGATTTGAAATAATTCCCCTCCAAAAAAAGGAAAGCAACAATAAAACCCGTCCCTTCAGCTTTCGGCCGAATATTGTTTATTAATGCACACAAAAACGCGTCCTGGGAGAAAACCCGGCCCGCCTGCTCGTGACTGGAAATCGTAAAATTCTATTCACCGTATTCGACGTGCGCTCCCACGTGTCCTTGCGTGCTCACCTGTGCGTAAGAATGAGGCGGGCACGCGGTGGGCGCCCAGTAGGGTCTAAAAATAAGGCCTTATCGTTCCATTTTCAGGTCGGCAGACACACAGAGAGCAACAAAATGTGGTGCGTATCGTAAAACACTGCCACTTCCGGGGGGATGTCGAGATGGCGCCATTTTTTCACGTATCATTTAGCCTCGTGCTCGAAGCTCGAACCAACGAAGCATAAGGTTTCCTTAAAACAAAAACAAAAAAGCTTCGGAAGAGAAATATTACATCCAAACGTCATATATCAGAGGGTTTTGGAAGGATTTATAAGTGTTTTGTTGTTTGTCGTTTTTTTATTCTTCTTGTTCGTGTCCCAGAGGGTTTATTCTTTATTATTTTGCTTGCTGATTTGCTTGATAAAGTTAATTCGTGTTTGACAAGCCTCCTAAACCTACCCGCATCGTGTAGTGTGATCGATTCTCTTAAAGGTTGTTTCTCATTTTAATATTGTGTGTGTGTGTGTGTGTGTGTGTGTGTGTGTGTGTGTGTGTGTGTGTGTGTGTGTGTGTGTGTGTGTGTGTGTGGTTGTGTGGGAAGGGTACCAAAAGGGCAAAGACCATGCAAGCCACCGAGTGGTGGTCCCCCAACATTTGCAATTCCAATGCCGGTTAGCTTTAATTGATAGTTTCCCTTGGGCTCTCTTGATTTAATTTTTACCCTCAGTTCGCTGTCCTCCCCGGTGCGGAGGAGGGCCATTGAGTTAAGCAACCTCAATTGACATTCATTAATCATTTGCTAATTATCTCGTTCGCGGGAGAGCCGGCACATTAGCACATGGTGAGATTTTGGGCAACACAAACTCGGTCGGTCAGCCGGGTGAAAAGGACAGTGCGTTGTGTACTTTGTAATTTATCTATTTTAAGTTCTTTTTTTAATGATTGTGTTCGTACCGTTGAACAGTAAAATAGATAAAAGAGCTCGTCACGTTTTGTGTTGCTTAAATGATTAAAGACAACTTAGTTTCTGCACAGGTAAGTAGGTAAAACATAAAAAGGCTTTCCACGTTTGATTTTTTTTTTGAACAAATTGTTTACTTTTAAACGACAATGAAAAGCAAAAGTTCGACGTGCTATCGTCATCAGCTGCCAAAGCTTATTATCTTCCTTTCCCAAAACTGACAGATATGACAGTCAAGAAAGCGACAAAAATAGCGTTCTTCTTTTCTGTTAATTTGATGGGACATTTCTCTGTTCATTGCCTGCTTGTGAGGAAAACGTGCCTGCGACCCTGCGCCTTGTGCGTATCCTATACGCACATTATCGCATGAATGCGCGCGGTTCGTCATTCGACACACGCAGCACGAACAGCGACGAACTAGAACAAACCAAAAGAACAATAACAAACAATAACAAACACAATAACAATCGCATTTCAAATGAAGAGAAAATCCTAGACGATTTGATTCGGTTGGTTAATTAAATGTGAACCTTTTTGGCGCGGCATATCTTACCGAAAACCGATGGAACCCCTTTAGAGGGGGGAGGCAATGGAGGTCTGGCAAGACGAAACACATTTCACTCCTCTTAATTAGAAAGCCTTTTTGAGAGCGAGCGGGGTTAGACGGATGCTATTTACTAGCGAAGGGCCAGCGGGCGCGTTTGAATGAAAGCGTCCACTTGACTGTTTTTACGCTTGCTACGCTTGCTTCGCTTCGTGCGAAAGTGTAAACGAAATCCGACCCCGATGGCGCAGGGTACGATCAACGTGGCGTCTCCATCGGAGCACGTGTTTCGCTGTTGCGCGCTGTACGCAGTGTAACGATTGTACCTGGCGGTCGCTACCATTCTGGAGAGATGGTTGAGGAGCAGATTTTTGTTTCGTCGTCGTTCTTTCACTCCACCTACATAAACAACACGGTATCATGTAGCGATGGGGAGGCGTGTGAACTAACCAACCGGTGCGGCACCAGCATGTTCTCGTTTGACATGTTCTCACCACACCGCAAAAAAGTGACGCAGGAAAAGGAGTGATACACCACACACACAAGAGCACACACACACACACACATACTGCTCCAATCTTGCCGGGTTCGGTTTGGGGTTTCACTTTGTACCGCCGGCTCTAATCATTGTCAATCCACCCACTGCATTAGCACGTGATACGCCTTGTGGCTGTGTATGAGTGTGCGTGTTTGTGAGATCGTATTTTCCTTCCATTCAACGACGATTCGAGTTGAATATCCTCCTCCAATGTGTGGTTGAAATAGGAAGCGCGTGGTGGAATGTGCGTGGCAAGGAATAGTCCTTGATGCGATGTACCCCGTACACAGACAACTCGTAACCCGACCAGCCACAAATAGATCACCCGGGCGAGGGCTTCGTGCTACTATAGAGAATAAGCAGTTGCGGTCCCCGTTTGCAATCTTGTGGTTCTTTTCTTCGCTGTTGAAAGAAGCCGGCGCAACAGCAGCAGCCAACTGCTGGGCCTGGTGGTGTGTAATGTCGACATGCCAATTAAATTTTCCAACGCGTAGACGCGTAGGTTGCGAAAGCGACACGTCCATACACATTACGGCCAGCAGCACAACGTGATGCACGGAGCGTAGGATTTGACGGTGCTTATGCGATCGGTTTAGAAGGCGTACATAAATTATCATTCCCATCGCTAATTAGATACCTTTTACGGTGGGAGATGCTCTCTCTTTAAACGTCGTCTGCTTTGCTGTTTAATCTAACGTGGCAGCCAGCAGGAAGTAGCAGCAGCAACAAAAGTGCTCATGCTAAGTGGTGGAACTTTTCTTTTTTTGCTATCGCTTTGAAAGTCAACGCTAATGCTTCTTCCGGTGTATCGATTGGTGGGTGTGTGTGTGTGTGGTTGGTTACAGGGGAAAAATTCACTCGAAAACGCAGCGTGTAGCGTACAATCCGGCGCGCAAAATAGATCGATCGATAGCGTGTGCTGGAAAGCACTCGAGAAAACCACTCCGATAAAGGACAATCTTATCATCCTCAAGGGAGTGTGTGTGTGTGTGTGTGTGTGTGTGTGTGTGTGTTTCATTTTTTGTTCCTTTCTGCTCAATTGAAACGATTTTTTGTTTAGCTAAATCAACAGAGGGAAGAAAGGTGGAACGTTTTATTTAGCATATATTCAAATTTGCAGTGACATGGAATTAGGAATGCTGTTAGGTGGTATTGCTTGATACCAACATTTAGTAATGATCGTCTATTGAGGACAAATTGCTTTGGTGAATATTCTTATTTTGCTGATTCTATTATGAATGTAACCGTTTTTTAATAAATGGAAATTGTTATTTGGTTATTATACTTGGAATCTTTTTAATAGATGTAAAAAAAGAACCTTTTCATCAACCTATTTCACTTGATGAAAGATTCCTTCTTATTCCGATAATAGTGCTCTCTGATATAATATTTTGTGGAACATTTGTTAAAGAAATTAATCTAAAAAATATCTCTTTCAAAATCAATGTTTTTAATGAAATTATAGTTTTTTATGACGAAATAATTTTCTAATCCATTTTTTTTCTTCTCTTTGCAGAACTACTCCTTAGAACGAAACTCTAAGTGAATGAAATTGTGAACCATACTGCCAACAGTGTAATAAAAAGAACACCTAAAATAGCAATAATTTAAAAGCTACTTCCACACATCGACCGATATGAAAGCTCTCTTAAAGCATCTGAAAATATTCCCACCAAAGATGACGCTGGGCATGCGTCCGGGAGTGCGCTTCCGGCTCTTCATACTGCTGCTGCTGTACGCCAGCACGATCGGCACGGTCGGTGCCTTCAAGCAGCCACTGTCGAAGCTCCGCTACCTCGAACACTTCCAGTACGAATGCTTTCCACCGGAGGCAAAAGGTACGTACTATAGGTGTGTAAATAACTCAATGTCCTCAAATGAGCGCCGCTCCTTCCAGCCATACACGCACGCGGAGTCGCAATTTTTGAAAACCCTTTTGTGTTGATCTTTTTATCCTCTACCCTCGCTCTTTTGCTTAAAACATCTAAATGTCAATTTCGAGTTCGATTTGAAAACAAAAAACCTTTGAAATAAATTCCACCAAAAACGTGTTTCTCTCGCACTTTTCCACTCTTTCTTCATTGCTTTTGTTTTGGTTTCCTTCGGCTCTGGGTGGAAGAGGTTGAGGAAGATTCCAACGGAGCGTTGTGCTGGTAGCACTCAGCAAACGGGCGGGATTAATTTATTGCACAGTGTTTTTTTTGCGTGTGTTTGTGGCGGTTGAGTTTTGCGAGTGCGGAAGAATTTGTGTGGCATCGGAAGGGATGGGCCTTCCAAAGCATATTTATGCAAAAAGAAACCCCCCCCCCCCCCGAAATGTCGTTGACATCGTTTGCATAATTCATTTGCTTCAACCCTCAAAAATCACCTGTTCCACTTCCACAACACTACCACACAAACACACACATAAACACACGGATAGATAGGGGTGGATATCCTGCCACACCTCACTCCACGTCCCAACGGTTCCTCTCTTAACGATGAATTATTTTGTAATCGAACCGTCGCCTTTTCTGTGTGGGTGATAGATGAAACAGATGTGTATGCGTGTGTCTGTATTGAAGAACGAAACGATTTTGATGATGGTATTGGTGGTGTAGTGACTACGTTAAAATGTAATTTCTATATTTCCCCTCTAATTTTTCAAGGCTGCGTACGTCGGAAGGTCTATTTACGAAAATAGGTCTCTCACATGTACCACCACCATCACCTGGCTCCTTCCCAATCCCCTCGTACCGGGTTGATATGGGCCCATCCTAACAATCGATTGGAATTTCCATTTGTATGCATATAAATTAGGGGTTTGCCGCTGCCGCCATCGCCGCTGGTGCCGCACAACTTCCACATTCGCCACATCCATTTTTGGGATCAAATCCAGAGCTAAATGATGATGATCATCTAAAGAATGTAAAGTGGGAAGATGAGGAGAATAGAAGCGTGAGGTGTGGGAATGGATCAAATTTGGTCGGTTTATTGAAACCGTTCTACTGCTGCTGCTGCTGCTACTGCTGCGTGGTATGAGTGTCATGGGAAACCTATTCGCGTGTTCGTTGCTAATGATACGGCGCAGAATTTATATAGGCATTCAACAACAAGACAGCAAATCAAGAAAAAATAAATGCCTAGCTCTATGCCTATAGCAAAAGAAGCAGTCCAAAGAATTGCCATTTTTGAGGTTAATTAGTTGGGATTGCAGTGCCTAAACCTGGTATGGACTGTGTTGCTAAACAGGGTGCTAAAGAGGCCCAACGGCAAATTAATTCCCGTCCTGCGGAAGCATTATGATTTAGTTCATTAAATTTCACCGTATCCACTTTACTTTCATATTTTCCAAACGAGCACGAGCGGTAGCTTTGATTTATGCCCGCAACGACCAAACTTTACAACTCCCTCAGGCTGTTCGATCAAACTTTTGCTCTGACCCGGGCTTTTACGCTATACCTTTCTTCTAGTTAATCAACAACTTATTGGAGTTTGCAATATTCCTGCCAAACAAGCACGGATACGCACGAACACACATACTTTCAAATCTGTTGAGTCCAAAAGTATGTTGTAAAAATTTCGAGTTCTAACAGCACGCTTGACCACGTAAAGCAAGACCCGCTGCTGCTGATGTTGAGGTAAAAGTAATCGCCAATAGGGATTAATGTTTAGAGGCCTCTTCATCGCGCGGGTGCGTAAAAGTCAACGACGGACAAGACGCCGATGGATCGATATTTGCTGTCGCTGTTTCGTTCCTTCCATTTCGTACCACCATCCAGATTTTACAGCTCGTTCCGTTCGGTTGCCTATTCTGAAATCTTTGCCCTACGCGATTCGTGCCTAAAGCGCTTTCCCTCCCATCTATGTGGTTAGATTTTACTTCCCGTATTTCCATCAATCTTTCACCACGAGAGAGAAAAAATGGAGGAAAAAACCAAAGAACCAAAAGTAATAAATTTGAAATTTATCCCACTGCCGCTGACGGATGAAACCATTTTTCTGCGCTTCCGTCAATCCGTCAATAATTATGCGCTCGGGTGATTCGGAACGTAATATTTGCGCATTTTCTCTTCCTCCGATTGAAGGGGAACGCTCTCCACGACTTCTCCTCCTGCGGTTTTGAGTCTTGGAAAGAGGAAAATGAAAAGCTTCCACTTTGCGTGGGATAGGAAATTATGATGTTTTATTTTTAACAAGAAATGTACAGGCAAATTCACAAACCGTGCGCGCAACAGATGGTTTTGATGCGGCAAAATTCCAACACTGGAAGAAGCGCGGTTGGCAGACAGCTCTCTGCATTGACATTGACATTCCTTTCGCCGAGAAGGGCAGAGCGATAACTTTCCAAGGAATTGTACGATGCGACGACCTAATGACAACAATGTTTAACGCTCTTGCTATCAGGCTTCTGCTGTTAGTTTCGACGTTGCGTACCAGATCATGTTTCGTTCGATGGGCGGAGAGTTGTGTGAAATTATGAAGCCGCCTCTTCTCCGTACGCAAATGACCCTGACCGCACGTGCCAAAAGCCTTCTGGCTCGAACACTATCTCCTCCCCGCCCGGTGCACGCAATGTGCAGTGGCGGAAATAGTTGCGCACATTGGCGTCATTGGAGTTTGCAACGCACGACGACGTGTGGTTTCTGCCACGAGGGACGTCAACTTGTGACCGTTAGACCATCCGCTTCCGGATTGCAGGTCTGGCAACGCGCTGAGATGTGCGTCTGTTTAGATTCCCGGAATCTAACTCTGTGCTTTTCAAATAAGATAATGGCAATACAAACAAAGTCATCTAGTGAGACTTCAAAGCAGGAAGCGTTGTTGCAACAAGGGAAAACTGTTGTGGATGTAGTTGAATGTGTGTTTTTTTTATTACTAATCATCTTTCTGCATTAACCGAGCAACAACAATAATAAATAATAAACGATCGATCGTTAGTTCAATTACGGTCACTTTTGCAGCTCGCACTGTCATCACCAGCGACACGTACCAACTTCGCCATGCCACCGTGCCACTTTTATTGCACACACCACCGTCTCCACTCTGTTTGGCGAAATGATGATTTATGGACGGCGAAGGAATGTAATAGTGGCCCATTTCGCGTGCTCCGTGACGCCGTTCACACCACGTAGTGCCACACACGGTAGACCGCTGTGAGAAAGTCACGCACTACCATACACTACTACCGTGCTGTCCGCTTCGATTGATCTCTCTCTCGCTCTTTATTTGAAGCGCAATTTGAACGGTGTCCGCAAGTTATCCGCAAGAGAGGCGTCCTCCAAGAAGCGCTGTGGGTATTTTTCTGGGTGATGTACACATTTTTCCGGCTTAATATTACTCTATTCCTTTTCTGTGACTCAGCAAAATTGGATCGTCCTAACCGTCCGTCCCTGCAAAAGCGTCCCTGCTGCTGCCGACACGTGAGCGTAAAGCGTTGCATGGTTACGATATGTTTGCCGTCGGCATCTTCTTTTCTTCCCGCCCCCCCTGGGGCAACTCCGAAAGCTCACTCGCCGTCTCGGTGGCTGTGTTTGACACGGCTGCCAATAAACATGCGCGCATCACCACTGATTATGTGGTGAGAAGCATTTTCGGCAATGTTTTGTCCGCTGTTGCTTCCTCCGCTGGCGCCCAAAGAGGAGAGGAAACAGTTTGACACGGCGCACCGACTCAACCGGTCATCAATCAACAATTACCGACCCGCGGCGGTACTGCGTGCGCGCTCGCTGAAGTGTCTGACAGATGACACGAGAGTTTTGACACTCCGGCGACTTGACTTTGGGTGTCACGGTGGGGGGAAGGTGCCGTGTTCACGATCTCTCAGGTCTTTTTTGGAGCGGTGAGAGGAGGAACGGAGGAGGCATGTTCGCCACCGCAGAACGATCCAATCGGTGTGAAAAATGACTGTTTTATGAGCCCGCGGCCCGTTATCATTCCATCTGCGGCCGGTCTGTATGTTGTCGGTATCTAGAAAGAGGCTGGGTAAGTGAAAGAGTGACAGTGGTGGCGTTCCCTTGCCCAATCGTAGCCATCGTAGTTCCAGCGGGCCCGAATTGAGAGTGTGTAAATTTAACTGCCGTACGACAGAGCGCGCTGCACCCACCTCGAACGGCGTTTCCGTTTTGCCTCTAGACACCGAACGGTGATTTTTCACTCCACGCTCTACACTAATATGTTTTGACAGCTTCATCGTCTAATTTGTTCGGTGTTGTGTGTGTGTGTTTTACAACACTTTCCTATCGGCGGGTTCGAACGAGCGAGTGGCCACGACCCTCGGTTTGCTTAGAAAAAGTTATGTTCGGTAGTCGAATGTTTTCCGTTGCTGGAAACGCTGATCGGAATGATTCATGCCTTTTGGTTCAATTTTACGATTGGTGGTTCGGGAATCGGTGGATAGAAAACCTCTCCAAACCTATCATAATCAAAGGCAAAAAATAAACCGCTTTCGGGAAGTGGTTGTTTAAAAATAGCAAATTAAATAAAACGTAGCGGCCCCATGAGGAGATTCCGCCGCATTCCGATCGTGATATGGCGCATTCGTCCCTTCTGGACCAATTCATCATTCGGACGTTTACGAGGGGAAATAAAACCCCCCGCGCGCGTATATCGCAACTCGGAATCGCAAGCGGGACACAAAAGCTTGCGCCAAAGGCTTTTTTTGCACAAGACACGTGCGTTTAGTGATGACGAACGAATGTGATCTTTAAAAATGAAGGATACCATCACTACCGCGTATTTCCTGCTTGGGGATTTCCCGCACGCAATTTAAGCTTTCTAGCGTTTGTTTGGTGCCGGGGCTGTTTGGCTGTTCGTTAATGAAAGCTTTACGAAAATGAGCGGTGAGAGCTACTCGGTGCCACTCCCGAACGTCGCTGCCCCGCGCTACGCTAGTAGCTTTATCTTCATCTCGAGATCTTCGCCATCGCGTTTGGCTCTGTAAGTCGGAGCGCGCCCGGTACTTTATCGTTTGGTGTGTTGTGTTTAATTTGTGTTCTGCTTTTTACAACCCCCCCCCCCCCCCAAAGGGGAGGGGAAGGGAGGTTTGATGGTTGGCAAGTATCCAGCAGCACAATCAAGCACTGATTGTTGCGATGGCGATGATTTATCGGCCGGGTGGTGCGTTTCAGCCCGGAGAAGCGACTAAATGCTTTAGTAGTAGATGGCTGCAATTGCTGATTGCTGTTAATCTAATTAGAAATGGTTTTGCTCAGGTTTCCCACAGTTTGTCGGGAGGAGAGGAGATGTTGGTTGGGGATGAGGTAGTTTCGTTGGGGCAGCGTGATTGGCGTGAACCGGTGCGAGAGTATAAAACACGGCCGTGGGGTTTTCCCGCTTACAGCAAGTCACATACAGGGTGTTGTGTTTTCTTTCCTCTACTTCTGAAGTTTTAAATGCCGTTCAATTATGCTTGAAATTTGAATTGCAAACACTGAAAGTTAAAGGCATTGATTGATTTAGGCATCATTCTGTTCTGCTTATCAAGGTATGCATTTATTAATTTCATTCATATCCTGATAAAAGCGAACTGATCAGGAATAATTATAATGATCTTAATCCGCTTCAAGGTAAGAATTGTATAAACTTCTAGCAGTTGGTTTGCATTTAACAAGAGTTGTCTTTTCTCTGCTGGCTGTAGAAGTAAGCGAAGTAATTTCTTTCCATATCGTCAGTTATACAGAATGTTTGCCATGGCGGACGTAGAAATGCCTGTAGACACGTTGTAAGGTCTATCGGTCGATTTTAATCAATTACTCCTAAGTTTTCGCGACAAAAATTTTGGATCATGTTTGTCCAGAAAACATTTCCATGGGACACAGCTGGGGAATGTTGGATCAGTTCGCGGACTAGGGTGTCATATTGAAATTCTTGTGAAATTCGCCTAAAATGGACGCTTTAAGTTTTGGCGCTATTACTTGCTGCTTAGCAGCCAGTGGATGCGATTTCTGCTTCTTGATGTGTTTGTTCATGTTGCCCATGTACTATTTCACTGTTTGACCTGTTAACTCGACCTCCCGGCCAAGCTAACGCTGGAATGTGTGCGACTTTACCCTCGGTCTTCATTTGCAAGCATCATTTGGGTTTTTTGTCGCTTAGGGTCGTCAGCCATTCGGAACTTGGATTTCTTCCGATGCTCTGATTGTTGTCTAATAGTGTTTTAGATGCCGGAACAGGCTTATCCGACGTCCACAAACTACCGCACGATGTCCGTTTTAGTCATAGCGTGAACTCATGGGATACTATTATTGAAGGTTAAATTCATGTTTCGTTAGTGCGGGTGAAGATAAAGCTTTGAAAAATCTAAAAAATATGTCTATTTTTTAGAACAAACGTTTGTTCACGCCGAAAAAACGAGATTTTTAATCTGTTTTTCTGCCTTTTTTCATACCAAAATTAGAAACAATTTCCCCCTAAACGATAACCCATATAAAATGTATTCTAGCTGTTTGTACGTAATAAGTTAATTTTAATATATATTAATTCTATAAATAACGAAGAAAGTATCAACTGAGTTAAATAAGGATAATTTGAAGGATGAAGACTGATTTTGTAAATGACGTATCGTGCGATGCCTCACATTTTTTCGGTTTATTATTTTCCATTGGTTTACTGGTCTATCCTTGTGCAGCATCGTTTTAGCACTCTTTACTACCAATTTTAATATATATGTTTGGGTTATCCTGCGTATCGTTCAAAAACCGCAACCAGTATATCATCACGAAAAAGCCCCGCCATAACCCATAAGTGGATACAAATTCTAATAACTCTAAATAAATGCCCCGCCTTATCCCTCCACCAAACATCCCTTTGTCTTTTTCCCCCTTTGAAAGCTATTATCTCGCTCCCCCGTTCGCCTAAAGACCTAAATGAAGCGGCTAATCTGGAGAGCGTTTAATGTTATGCGATCCGTTGCTGCAAGGATGGAATGCTAATATTGCTTCCCCAAAAAGCTTGCCCTTTTTTTTTTTTTTTTTGGTTGGCTTGGTTTAGCCTCAAAAATGTGTTTTTGTTGCCTTTTATCTCGACGCCTTCCGCAGGCCGGGGCCGATTTAGTGCTGTCACCGTACATTAGTTCTGCCTGCCTGCCGGCCTGCCTTGCGCGGGATTTGGCGTAAGCAAGGACCAAAAAGGACACAACAGGGAAACAGGGCGAAACAAACGAAAAAATGATGCAAAAACATGATAACGCACAACAACAACTCAACAGCAACATCCAGAAAGAGAAGGCAAAGAAAATGTGGCTCACGAAAAAAATGTTTAATCTCAACGTAAATGTAGCGTGTGTGTGTGTGTTTTTGGCTTCCTTTCACTTTCAACAACACCCATCCGGAGTGGGGAGAGACATTCCGAGGAGATGGCGCTGGAAAAGATGAAATGTTTCAGCGGTGATAAAATGGACCCCGTACCACGTTCCACTTAGCAAGGCTCAAGATGGCTCAGGGGAGTAAATGTACCCTTTTCGTCAACTTGACTCAACTTGACTATCTCCGACAATGTGTCTTTGGGTGGGTGTGTGTGTGTGTGTGTGTGTGTGTGCTGTATGCATAAATTTGAGTGTATCGTTCCCCAGTCGCTGCTATCGTGGCTAAACAGGACAGGAAACGTTCATTTTCTCCATATTTTGGCAAGGCAGCAGGGACGTTGCTAGACCCGCAAAATGAAAGAAAACCCCCCACAGGAGGAAAAGGGACCACCCACCATTGTGGTAGGATAGGATGTGGTTTGTGGAAGTTGAGTCAACTTTTGCATCCGTAAACAATTTACCACCGGTTGGATAAAAATCTAACCCTCTTCTACGAGGGAGAGAACCTCAACGCACACAAAAGGAAACCCTTTCACCATTCGCATACTTCGGTTAAGATAGTGAAACACAAGGTAAAAGGGAGCAAAAAGTATGCATACTGTGATAGAATGGCTTTCCACACACACACACACACACACACACACACACACACACACACACACACACACACACACACACACACACACACACACACACACACACACACACCACACACACACACACACACACACACACACACACACACACACACACACACACACACACACACACACACACACACACACACACACACACCACACACACACACACACACACACACACACACACACACACACACACACACACACACACACACACACACACACACACACACACACAGCACAAGCGTGGTGGGAAAATAATTTTTCACATCAAAATAAATCGCTACCACCAAATCCCATGTCATGCAAAACCAGTTTATCGTGTCCGTACTGGAATAATTCGTCAAAAAAAAGAAAAAACAATGATATACTACACACACAGAAAACACAGACGACAAAACCCCGGGGGTTGACAAAACGACTCCATTGCGCCTTGCATACTTCCTAGAAAGCAGTTGTGTGAGTAGCAAAATCAAACCAAAAAAGG
The DNA here is from genome assembly GCF_017562075.2 of Anopheles merus. NCBI lineage: Eukaryota > Metazoa > Arthropoda > Insecta > Diptera > Culicidae > Anopheles > Anopheles merus. The sequence continues at coordinate 27,565,763 of NC_054084.1, read as the reverse complement.
CGCTTTCCACGAATACCCGCATTTCCTTGGAGGGTTTAACGTTGCGTTGGCCTCGTGTCCCCCGTCCCGTACGCAAGTATTACGCAGTAGTAGCGTAAGTTCGGCACGCGGCAAAAGCTTTCAATTCAGCCCACCCTCTTCCCTCTCTCACACACACACTCTCTCTCTTCCGCCATATATCCCTCGTGCTTGCTTTTTCCTTCGATCGATCGTTACGAAAGGTCTCGGTAGGAGAGGGGACCGTTGCCGGAACACTTGTCGAGCCTTGGCGAGCGTAAGGTTGCGCTGGGATTTACCTTGGGGCTACCTTTTCCCTGCCAGCGCACGCGATTTGCTAAAGGAATGCTAGAGAGGGTCAGAGGAGAGAAGTACCACCGAAAAGAATCCTTATACGCTTCAAAGTTTCATCAAAGGGAAAGTGCTGCTGCTGTTGCTGTTTGGGTCGCCTACCAATTCTCTGCGTTTTTTCGTGTGCACGGGGTTAAGGTCAGTTTTGCAATGTTGGCTGAATGCGTAGGTACAAAAGCACAACATTCTCAACAGGGCTCCCGGGCCTCTGTTTGCACAGTCTGCAACCGAATCCAGTGCTGGTTTCATTTACAGCAAAGGAGCAGCTTTGAAAACAAAAGCAGCAAACTCAACCTGCGCTTCCTTCTGACCGCGCGAAACCGGAAACGAGTGCGGAAAAAATGTTTTTTTTTCCAAAAACAACGCACACGCGCATACCCACAGTCGCAGACAAAACAACCGACGGGACCGTCTTATTTCATTTACACACATTTTTTTTGTTTCATTGTTGTGAACGCGGGTTTTTGGACTGAGAAAGGAATGCAAAAAAGGGCCACCGTGCTTTTATTTCCGTTTATGCTCTGCCTCTGTCGTTACCGTGTGATTGCGGCTGGTGAGCCGGGTCTCACTGACTCACGCAATACGGCCGGCATGAGGATGTGCCCGGGGTGCCCCAAAGGATATTATGGGAAGGAAAGTGAAGGGAGCAACACGAGCGCTCTCCACCGCAAAATGCTGTTTCCGTGCGTTTCGTTTCATTCGTTTGCCACTGCGACTACTGATGGAGCGCGCTCGTTGATTTTGCTCCATTGCGCATCGCCAGTTACGCAGTTTTCGGTAGTGCCGGGGCTCCACGGGCTGCACGTGCCGTCGGAAAAGCTTGCTGGGGCAGAGAGTTTTCCCTTGCCCAGCTCGCCTCCCCGTCGCTTACGTCTTGGTTTATCAAAAAAGGAAAAAAAAATCATAAGAGCTAGGCAAAAGAGCGCCAAAAGGGAGAAAACTTTTTTCTGCTGGCCAGGGTTTTTGCTACAGCTACAGGGGTTTTGCAAAGCAGTGTTTTAGGATGGGCTTTTATCGCTTTACGTAAAGTTTTTGTGTGTTTTATTTTGTGTAAGTAAGTATGTTCGATATAGAGCAATTTTAATGGGTCTTTTGAAGAGAAGCTTTATTTAGAAACAAACTCGAAAATTCGGAAATAATCATCCAATAATTTATGAAAAAGGCGGCTAACATATATTCTATTGAAAAGACCACGCTCAATACTTTAACTTAATTAGTTAGTAATCTGCCATGACCACATGCGAATAAAATATGGAACACCCTTTCTATTTAGAAAGTGGAACTCAGGACATGGAATGAAAATTCCTGAAAATAATGGAATTCGGTTTAAGTGATGATCTCCGACGCATAGCCAACATAACTTATGCTATGTTTGAAGCAAACTGATTTGTATAAATTTGTGCTTGTCCTTTTCCAACAAACGTAACAACCTTTAGAAGATAAATTTTCATTATATTTTGCTTATAAACTGATTCACTTTTATTTACTAAATTTTAAAATATTTCTAAAATATTGTATCGAAAGTTTTGTTATTCTTCTTTTGTGCTGTGTAAATGTAATTAATTATTATTTTTTAAGTTTTTTTTAATACCAAAGAGCCATTCAGATGTGTAACCACTGTTGACGCCACAAGCCCCTGCATGCTGTGTCTTTTTATTTCGCTCCATTCGCCGATGACGTTTATCCCTGACGCTGTCTAAATATTGATGGCCCAAGACACGCACGTGGACTCGGAACAGCAAGCCGTGCTGTCCTTATCTCGTTTTGCCACCGTTTTCTGATCGGCAAAAGGCAAAGCTAAGATTCAAGTTTATCTGCACAGGTACATCACCACCAGCACCACCAGCACCAAGCAGTACACGCTTGAATAATAGCGGTATCGTTACCCAGTTCGACCCTTTGCCAAGGTCACGACGATGCCAAGCAGCCACTGGAAAGGGCGACCTCCATCCCATCCTATCGCTTATCACGTTGAGTCAGGGATTTCCCTTCCCGGGTGCTTAGTTAAATCCAGCTGCCAGGTAGCAGCATACACGCACAAAAAAAGGAAACCACACTCAAATTACCTTTCAAGTACTTTTTGAGCACTTCCGGGGGCTTCCGGGTTCATCCCCTATCGTTTACCCCCCTTTAAAAAACTGAACATTTGTCCTTGGTGGTTGGGATTATCTAACAACAGAAGAACTGGTTTTCTGTACGTTTTTTTTCTTTCGTCCGAATGCCACCAAACGTAACCACCGTGGCGTGTCTTGACCGTTAAAATACAAAACCTCATGCCATATACGTGGTGGACTCACGTGTGTGCGCGTGTGTGTGTGTCTTGGCGGTGATGTTCACGCAACATCATTTGTGCCTGACCGGTGGCAGCATGCCTTCCAGTGAATAAACGCAGCATATTTTACGATCGCAATGAAATAATTTATAGCCTCATCGTCGTGGGGCTCCGTTTTCAATTACTTTTCTCTCTCCCCCCTTGGGTTTGTCCCGGCGTGCGATACCAAAAAGGGTGGAGGCCGGGCCGTGCCAATTAGAAACCCCAATCCCGGCAGGGGGGGGGGGGCACGTTCCGCTCACTCACAAACACATATGGATTTCAGGCGACGTAATTAGATCGGACTGTTTATGTTTCTTTAATTCCAATTGGCTCCACTTTGTTTTTTAAGTACAATTTATGGAGCTGAACGGCAACTGAGGGGAAAAAAGACCCGAAAAGACGGGGGAAATACAGCACAGGCGCTTCTTTTATAATGCAGGGGAATGTGTGCGTATTAGTTTTGCTTCCGTTCCGTTCCGTTGCTGTGTGTTTGGGTTTGGTTCCGAAATTGCGCATCGCATATTTTTCATATTGCCATTTCCGACAAGGACATCGCGAGGGAAAGCAAAAGAAAAAGGGACAACATAGAGCCAGAGAAGGGTCGATGTACTGCTGCCGACACACCAAACATTTGTATGGAAATTACAGCCAGCAGCCAGCGCATACACACACGCGCACGGGGCTTCTGTCTGGGAAGGTCGGGGAAGATATTTGGTGCCTCAACAGAACAGATGAAAAAGATTCAGTTGAGGATCCGTTTAATGTTCTCACTGTCTCTCCCTTTTGGGTGGTCACCCTTTTATTCGCACAGCACCAAAGTCAACTGGGGGAACAAGCTTGTTGTTCCGTCGTTTGCGGAAACGATTGTTTTCGCTTCTTATGTTTGCTTGTGCTCGAAAAGAAAAGTATACATTTTACAATCTCTCTTACAAACACACAGCCGACCGTACCGAGATGGGAGAAGAAAAGGGAAAGACAACTCCTTGTGCCCAAACCAAGAGTTAAAGGTCCTGGGCTGGAGCGATGCCAACAACAACGGCGGAAAGTCTCTTTCATATTTATGCGCATACGGAAGAAGAAACGCGTCTGTGATTTGTCACCCGCATTGTTGTGGCGCTATAGCGTCTTTTGATGGGGGTTTGGGGGGGGGAGTGGTGTTCTATATGCTTTGGAACATAAATTGAACAACGATTTACGATGTAATGGAGCAATCGGGTGTAAGGCATATGTGTCCGCATCGCTTTCCGTTTGCCCGGGCAATAAAACATAAAATCAAAGGTTAAAGAATTACGATAACTGGCGATGTGGGGTAATGTCCCCAACAATTGTAATTGTTGTAAAGCTGATCGTATGCTAACGACTGCCTGCCGTCCTTACTGCCAAGAACGGTTCTCGTTTGAAAAGCAACGCACGGTCACCAGCAGTGCTCGTCGGGCTCGTTGTTCGTTTTGCAGAGGGACACACTCAATAAAAATGAATTACAATCATGCCGCAGTTAATGGATGTAATATTAAGAGGGCAGTAGCCATGCCGAGTTTGGCCGATGCATAAAAAAAAACACGCAGACCCAGACATAGAATGATTAATAACGGGTTTAAGTGCGAATGTTTTGTGAAAGTTAAATAAGATTATTAATTCGCTGCACGTGATTGAAAGGGAATACTGTGTCCTTGCAGAAGGTTGACGAATAAAAGGTACTATAAACGCACGTATTAGCTGTGAGCTTCGTAGCCGAATCGAATTGTGATGAGGCTGTTTTAGGTGCGATCATGAGTTCGAACCGCACTTTGATCGGCCGTTTTTTACTGGGTTAAAAATAGTTCTCTGCATCCATTTTCCACTTTGTATGTTATGTACGAGAAACATGCAAATAAAAAAGATCTTTGAACATAAAACAAATGTGTTTTAAAAGGTAACAAGTAAAAAGAAACAGCCTTCCCATCAAATGTTGACAACACGGTGTTTGAGTGGTAAAATCCTTGCCCCAAACGACAGCAATGAAACATTTCCACCAATAACGATCGAAAATAAAACACAAAAGAAAACAAACATCAACACACGCACATGCGTATACACACATGGGTTTAAACACTTTGGCAGTAAACATACATAAAATTAAAACAAATAAATAAACACTGTTAATCATGTACGGTGAGAAAGAGAGAGAGAGAGCCAAATGAGGAAAAAAGCGATACTTTACATCAACAATTAACACACGGCACACGCTACTGGCAAAGACAGTTTGGTTCGGTGTATAATATTTACCTCTTCCCAAAACATACTTAAGCCAGCGGTCTTATCTGCCTTGTGGAAAGGGCGACTTCTACTACAAACAGGCAGACAGACGGTATGGGGCACGCAGTGAGACTCAGAAGAGGAAACAAAACAGTAAACGGTTAATGGCAATTAAACAGCGCCTCACAAACGCTTGGTTGGAGAGCTCATCCGTCTTCCAGCGTGTGTGTGTGTCTTTGGGTGTGTGTTACTACAAGATTCCCGCTTTTGAATGTATGCGCCCCAATCAGTCGGGAGAGGGGGACCAGAAAGAACTCGGTGTCAATTTACAGTGGGCATAGAGAAAACAAATAAGGGGCCGGAAATTAGCAAGAATGAAGTTTTGGAGTCGGGCAGCCATTCATTAGAACTTTGCTTTTAGAGTGGCCAACAGTTGCGATTAATGCGCAATTAATGTGTGCGTAATTTGCATGCCGAAATCAAAGTGTCATGCCAACACAGTCGTGTTGTGAATTCCTTCTTTTTCTTTCCGTTTTGATTGGGGTTTAGAGCTTCATGAAATATTCGAATTTAATTCAAACTTTCACTCTCCCTTCCCTTTTTCCTCCCTGTACTCACTATCGATCAACGACCCACCTAGATCATTGATTGGTGATAATTTGTCCGATTATTTGTTTGCTGGGCGTTTGGCGTTTGCGAAAATACTCCCATCCGCTTCACGGCCAGCAAAGACAGCGCAAACCACCGGGCCGTAATAATAAAATATGGTATCAATCGAAAACAAACCACACACACACACCAAACAAACCGATCGCTGCCCACATTCGTACGACGGGGCGTTGGTACCTTAATTTGATTATTATTTGTTCCCATTCCGACTGTTTTGGTCCCGCGTTCTGGCCGAACGTCCGAATGAGCGGACACAATAGCGTTCGTGGTTGTTTGTTTGCCAGCGTGTTTTGTTTGTTTGCTGTCCGGTGGTCCGGGACAGAAAACTGTCCCCCAAAAGATGGTTCCCAAAATATGCTAATTTACTTACCCGTGGGGGGGATGCCAATGCGGGGTTGCCCACAACGATGCGCGAAAGTGACCATCGAAGAAGTGATTCGATCAGTCAGCCTATAAAAGGGGAAAGGAAGATTTTGGTTCAGCTGCCAGAGATGTTAATTTCAAACTAAAGCTAAATCCCTGATTTGAACCAAACGCAACACCTGTCCCCCGCGTGCTTTGAAGAGAAGCAGCTCATTAGATCATCCACTTTCTCTATGGTGGATAGGGGGAGGGAGGGGGGGGGGCGGTAGGAGATGAAGGTCAAAAGAAAGTGTGAATCTTCGGATCGCAAGCTGGGCCGTGTCTAGCCAGCTATGTTAATTGTATTTTGTGTGCCCATTTCTTGAATGAATTTGGGTTCCCTTGGGGTCGGATATAAAATTAGCAAACAAGACAAAAATTCCCAATTCTTTCCACCGTCTAGTGATACGAGAATATCCTTTTACCGTTGCAGCGAGCGAACAAGATTGTGTTTCGTTGTTGTTGTTGTTGTTGCTTCCTTCTTGAAAATTCGATGTTTGCGCTTTTACATATTTCTGTGCTTTGTAATTCATCGTTTCCCACTCTTAACCATGCCGTCCCGAGAGATAAGCGTACAATCGGGAGGGCGAGGAGTGAGGGAAAAACGGCCCCGAGACACATTCAAATTAGACCGATTACAGAGCACCGAAAGAGCGACCGTCCACGACACGTCGAGGGTCGAGCCACGCAAAAGCAAAGGAAAAGGGGCCAGCACAGTAAAATTAGCGATGATCATAAAAAAATTATGTTAATCGCACAACCGACAGCTAGACGGCATACATAAATACGCTACGCAGACTGCGCAAATTCCGAGCGTCTTTCATCCCCCAAGGGAGAGGGGGACGTTACGGTCCTTTGGGTTGGTTTGGGTTGCTGATGGTCTAGTTTTGGACAATTTCTAGCCAAAAATATCAGCCAAATCGGGGTGAATGAAGCCGTGTGGATAGAAGAGGGTGGTGGACGGTTTGTACGAAAGTGAACCAAATTAACTGTCGATGACGTCGAGGCGCGACGACGACGGTCGAGATGATGAAATTCCGTCCGGCAAGAGCAGGCACTATCTATTGCGCTGACCGTTGACACATTCAGTGTGTGTGTGTGTGTCTGTATTTGTGATGTATTTTTTACAACTTCACACTCTTTGCCATCAGCTGTGGGGCTGTCTGGCTTTCGCTATCAACGGCTCAACGACACTATCATTTTTGCGCATTTGGATCGACTGCAATATTTCTTCTGATATGTTATTTCGTCTCCCTATCTCTTGCACGGTGTCTCTGAGTGTCATCCGAGACGGTCCTTTCTAAAATGTGTTAAATAATCCACTGCCACCATTGGTAAATGTGTCTCCCGGCCCGGCCGGCCATCCCCTCAAATGGCGGTGATCAATGGGCCGTAAGCTATTTGTCTTTCAACGTGAGCATGAACCCGGGGGGAACAGAAAGGGGAACCAGTGTCGCGCCAACCTTTACTGTTGTTTGTTTTCACCGGCGTGAAAATGGCTTGTTAATTCGTGAACACAAAAGTAATACCGTCGGTGCAATATAAAGCCATTTTAACGGTTTTGGTGCTGTATTTTGCTATCCTTTGACGGTCTGTTTTGGGAACACCGTTTGCTTTTTTTATGTCATTGCCAATTGTGATGCTGGTAGTGCACGGTTTACGGTAACCGAAAGTACACTACGACCTGCGAGTTTGAGCCAAATGATAGCGGCCTTATTGGAACTTACTGAACTGAAACCCAAATGAAAGATTCTGCCCTCCTTGCAGCCAATTAGCTGCTGCCAGCAAAAGGGGGAAGATTGGCAATTGTATTAATTTATAATAAATTAATTTCAATTTATTTAGCTCCAAAACGCTAGATCCAACGTCCGCTGCTACGCATTTCCTGGGGGAGGAGTGATACCAACAAATGAATTAATAAAGTGCAAATTTGCTACATTTTGCTTTCTTCTATGCCATCAAACACACACACACGCACAGAAATAGTCACACTTTATCGCTTTATTGTAATTCCCTAACGCAATTGACTTTGAAAGTACTAATGACTGGCAGCGCCACCTGTTGGCAAATTCCTGAACTCTTCGCAGCAACCGAAACCACGACTTATACCGAACAAGCCATTTAGATGCTAAAGATATTCTATTATTACTACTTTTAGACCGACTAGTGTACGCTGCCAACGTTTTTTTGTTTTTGTGTGCTGGATACCGCTAGTTCTTCTCAAACACACCCCTTTGGGCAATTTCAAGCTCCCTGCCCCTTTTGAAATGCTGTGCAGTAAAACGGTCTTTGGCCGAAATGTTGCCGCTGGCCAGCGACGAACGCTTCAAATCGCTTTCAGTTTTTCCTTTTTTTCTTTTCCCCCTGGTGGTGTGCGTCGGATTAGCGAAGGAACTGCGGCACGGCACGGATGGATGATCCTCACGCAATGCCACGATCGTACCGGCGGAATGGTGCTGAAGCTACAATCACAAACACACACAGTTATGGGGCGTTCGATTGCGGGTACACGCTCCAGTTGACAGCCTAATCGTTTGACCGTGGCTAGAAGTTTGGCTGGCGTTGAAAAGGCATCTCCCAACCACCACACGAAACTGGTGTGTTCGTTCGTGTTGGGTTGTGCGTACGACGGGGAGGGGGTGGATGGAGGGAAGTGCACAATAATTATGTTGCCACCACTTTTTGTATTGTTTGTTTCTTTCGACACAGATACACGTTTTCGGACGGTGTAAAGCTTAAGACAATCGAACTCCTCGTCTCCCGGGAGTTCATTGTACGATAATGGCGGTACGGGCCTCCCGAGTTGGCACTGGCACTGGCAGGGAGTGGGAGCCAGACATCTGAAACCGAGGGAATGGCAAATGGAATTTAGCGCTGCAGCAGCGCGCTTTGTCGCGCTCTGTGTGATGGTGTGCAAACACAAATTTCTACACATCACACTACCATCCAAGAGATTGTCCGAGTCGGCTTATCAAATTATTTGTACAATTTCACAGCGCTCCGCTCATTTGGGCGGAGACGGTGCTGTGCTCTACCAGCATCATCTCCCCTTCCCCTTCCCAAAACCACAGCGCACAGAGGGTGCTACAGTAGACAGTAGAGGACGGCTTAGTGCTGGTCTTAAACTGTGAGTACCACCGCCGGTTCCGCACATACGCGCTTTCGCCCCCCAAAAACCATCCAATTAACTTTGCGCGATGCGATTCTATTCGCGTATCGTCTATGACATTTGGGGTGTATCACACACACACACATATACACAGGCAGCGTGTTTCTGCCCTCTTCCCTTAGCGCAAAATAATTCCTACAGATGTGGACGATGAGATGTTTGCTGCTCGCCGACCGTCGTCTCATCGTCACCCAGCGACGATGAATCTGTTTGCCGCTGGGAAGAAAACGCCATAGCCGTGGGGCTATTTTTTATAACAACCTTCTTTCCCCATCCTCGCTTACGTCCTCCGGGTATTAGTGCTAAGATTTAGTATGTGTGTGCGATCGGCTAGTCTAACGCAGACTTCTAGCAAAAAAATCACACGGCAAGCAACGGAAAGAAATGGTCCAAACGGAAACGTTACCCATTCCGGAGGGGGTTTGTCCTCCTCCTCTCCGTCCAAGCATATCCGCCTCCCCATTTGGAGGGGATTGCTGTTTACACCATTTTGCGCTTAAGATTGTGTGTGTGTGTGTGTGTGTGTGTGTGTGTGTGTGTGTGTGTGTGTGTGTGTGTGTGTGTGTGTGTGTGTGTGTTTCGAACTTATATTTCCGTTGCCTTTCGGAGGCCCTCCCCGTTTGTGAATGATACTGCTTTTATTACGTTTGATCTTTTCGGTTGTGTGCGATTTTGTGTTATGCCTCCCCTGTCGTCGTGATCCGTGACGAAAGTCCGCTGCTGTTGCTGCTGCTGCTGCTGGTGAGCGCCATTTCCGCTCGTACTTCGACCTCTCTTCGCAAATCCAATAAGTTTCCGCTAAACCATAAATCCTGTCCAATGATGCGTTTTGGACTTTGGTTGTCTAATTTTTTGGATGCCCCTAACGTTGCAAACGCTTTATCTGCCGACACTCTTTTGGGTGGCATAGACCACACACTGTCTTTCACTTCGGTTGGCGAAAATTAGAGACCTGCCCAAGGGAGGCTTTTTGCTGCGGTAGACAGTTTTGTTTTTAAATGATTCATGTTGTGAGCGCTCATTTCGAGTTGGATTTACACACATCGGGTTTGTCTCCTTTCCGGCCTGACTGAGGCTGGAATTACATGAAACACAGATGAATCAAAAGCCTAACTTTTCCTGATCGTGTGTGCTTAAGACGGAGCACAGCCCGGAAACAGAACCATTCCAAACCGGAAGAAATAAATAATTTAGCTTTGGGGGGAACGTACGATGTATTTTGGGGCTGTGATTTCTTTCCATCTCAAAAGGGTTGGCATTTTCTCAGGCTTGAACGCAGAAAAAAACTAACTTTTATGATCGTAAATTTACATTTTTATGCGTAAAAAAACAGGGCAGTCCAACCTGTCAATTTGTGAAACATAATGAGGAAATATTAGATGGGATAGTTTATTGTGAAAACGAAAACGGCGTTTACAGTTATTATGGAAATGCAGCAACGAAGCACTAATCCAAATGTATTTATACCATTTTATTTTAAATATTCTTTCACAACAAACTTGATGTAGATCACCATAAAACGTGATGGTTCGTCTGCTTCCTCAAAAACGAAACGTGCATTGCGCACAAATTGCTCAATAGTTTTGTTTCGCAATTGAATTCAATTTTCCAGATTTCATTTACTATCATCACACTTCAACGAGCATCCCATGTCGGCCGCTCAGCCAAAGCATGCAAATCATTGCTACCCCCGACACAGATTAGCTTAACAAATTGGGCACACACCATCGCACTGTGACGCGGACACGCCACAATAGCATCTCGTGCCGCCTAACTCGACCGTCCAAATAAATGCCTGCAAAGCGGTTAAATAAACAAACGACCAGACCAACGCAACACAGGAAGTTGCTGTGCACTTTTTGGGCACGGCAGAAGAGAACGAGTGCAAGCCCCCTCCCGATATGAATGCACTCTAATCCATCTTCCATGTGAAACTTCTTTTTGTGTGAAGGCAAACGAAGATCATCGACACCGCACAGCATCGGCACGCGGTGCAAGGTCACCTGATCTAATTTTATCTCCAAACTCACCAGAGAAAGGGAGAGAGAGTAATGCCCCCCGCTGAGCGTCTGGTTGGTCTCGCCTCAAGTGGTTGAAACTTTGTCACAGTCCCGCGATAGCGTCTGTTTTATTCTACCAATCTCTCACCATCAACCGCATCTCGCTTGATTTCATTACAGCTAATCTAGTGCCACGCTTTGCCTCCTCGAATCAGAACGACTCGATCTCGCTTCAGGTGTCGCGCCGCTACACGCATCAGATCGTGTCGCGCGTGTACGCAATCTTGCTACGCGAGGTGCTCGGCTACGGCAACGTGAAGATGGTGGAGTATTCGGACGAGCTGCCGATCTTGGAGAAGGAGCGCATCAGGATGTTTCATACGCTCGAGCATCTGACGAGGTAGGTAGACAGCATGGGCGACGTGCAATGCCCACGCATTGTGTGTGGTAGTGCTCTAAATGAGGCAACTCATGCGATTAATGGGATTTATTGTTTCATAATGCATGCATTTGTTGTCTAAATTTTGTAGGTGTTTTTAATGAAATATGCTATTCAAGACCAATGTATTGGTTGAAATGATGTATTAGACCAATGGTCGACAAATTGCGGCTTGCGGATTATGATGCAAACTTACATTCATCAGGCAAGACATCTCAAGAGGTTGAGTTTATGAATTACTCTACTGTATTTTTTTATACAGCTAGTTACTTTGGTCCATTTATGCTATTCCCTGGTGCGCCAAATATCCAATATGCCGAAAAACTAAATCAAAACCATTACCGGTCGAGAAATTGATTCTCAACCCATTTCGGTCTTGGAACTGATACTGAATTCATAATGGTTCTGAAATAGATCATAAAGCCTTACGGCTCCTGGAAGTGATTGCGAATCCATATAGATCCTCAACATGATTCAGAACTATAGGTCCTAGAAGAGATCCTGAACCATACCAATTTGTTTTCCTAGGACAGAACTTGACCATTTTTCGGCCCTAGAATAGATCGTAAACAAAAATCGGCCCTAAAACTGTTCCTACTTTACCGTTCCCTGTTTTATTCCGATTCACGAACTATATCTGGAACTTCATGAAAGCGATACTCCGATCTACTATCTGAATTTAAGGACGTAACAAATAACATGCGCAATCTCCCATAATACAATTGAGCAAGATTTGGTGGTTCATTGCGCACAGTTTGCCGACCACTGAAGTAAATGATCTAAAAAAATATCTCATACTCATTGTTTGCCACTAGATGGCGCTGATATTACCAAAAGATGGTGTAATACTTATCGAAAGCTGTCATTAATTGTATGTTCTTCATTTTGGATTATAATATCAACGTAAAAGCGTATAATTTGTGAATAAATCAACTTAAAACGAGAAATTTAATAACAAATCTCCTAACCAAAGGAAATTACGATCTCGTCAGCGTACCAATTTGAGTCTTGGGAGCAGCTACAAAACCTTGTAATAATAATGCTAATCAGCTCTAAATCTTTATCAAGCGTTTAATACACCTCATAAACGCTCCAAATCACATGCCAGTAATATGCAATTAGTAATTAACAAAATCGATTCTCGTCCATGCGGTAGACTTCAAGCAAATCAAACCGAACCTCCGGGGTGGGGTGTGACTCTTAGCGCATTGGCCGGCATCGAATTCGGTCATTAATTAGAGGGTTTAGTAGTTCATTTTAGCGTGGATCACCTCATTTTGATGTTATAACGCACGAAAATTGTTTCAAGAACAGCAGTAAAACAAGAAATCGCTCTATCAAACACACACACACACAGTGCGAACACGCGAAAGGTTTAGTGACACATTCTGTAACAAAACGAAGAAAAAAATGAAGTAACCCACCCCGAAGAAGAAGAAGAAAAAATCACACCCATCCCTTAGCACCGGTATTTCGTTTCGAGCCATTAACAGGGCAGTTTAGAAGGTTTGTTCGTTCCACCTTATTGTACAACGTGTGTCGAGGTTTGGTTTTGTTTTGTCATTGCTCTTCTTCTTTTAGTGTCCAGTACAGGTTTGGTGATCGCAGCTGTGAAACGCTCGAATGTCTTAGTCGAACTACTCTCCGCTCAATGCATGTGGACAAAAGCAGCACAGGATGGAGGCAGCTGGGGCAGGGGTTGGGAACGCGTGCCATAAATTTCCTGGGTGGCAAATCGTATATCTAAAATTTTTGGGGCACTTTTGTCAAGGGTGTAACGCCACTGTGGGTGTTGGTAAAAAATAGAATCTTGTTCGCGCCCGCCCATCCGCCCGCCCGGCCTTTCCCACACCAAGACAATAATTAGCAGTGAACGCAATCTAAAAGTGAACCAAGACAACAACAAAATGTGTAAAAAAAAGAAGAAACACATATTTATAGGTGTATAATATCATTTCATCCACCGTCCGTTCCTACTGACTAGACAACAATACACGCGCGCGCACGCGAAGGTACGCGCACCGTCTTTTGCCCTCAAATGTTATTCGGCAACGTGTGTGCGCGGACTGCACCAAACCAAACGCATATTATTTGCGTATCTGTTGTTTCCTGTTTACTGCGCGGCTGTTTTTGTTTTCGCAAAATCTTTCTTGCCTTACCTGGGTTGTTTGGTTTCCCCCATTCGGATGGAAGGCTACACGTTTGTTGGGGCTACCGCATTATTTTTTGCAGTTACTTTCATGTCTGCAAGCCCACAGCCAGTCCCCGGGAGCTAGTAAGCTCTCCCAGACACGGGGGAGGGGGTTTGACATGATGGATGGGATAAAGCAACGTGAGCGGTGAAATAAAATGCACTGCCACCGCTGCAAGAACCCGGTTCGGTTTTTGGGGCAACAGACGATAAACAGTTCCGCAAGCAGACAAACCAAGGAGTGAAGGAACTAATCCTCTCGTCAAAAAAAAGACTTGGGCCAAAACTTAATCACAACCAAAACAAGTGGCGATAGTGCTCTGTCGAGCTTTCAATTAACGCCAACAGGTTGTTCGCCTGCCTGAGTGGAAACCTGCCTTTCCGACCGGCGGTGGTGATGGCTTAGTTTTGCGCCAACACCATGCCATACAGCATGAGGAAACGTGCATCAACCCGTAACCATCAAACGCATCAGAACTGGAAGGATTTTTTGTTAGGGAGGTTTACGGAAAACTCGCTACCCGCTGAAACAGCGAACGTCCATTAATCGAGCAGATCTGCGCTCGATTTGCTGTGCGCGAATTTATACCAACTTCACACACAAACGCACATGCAGCCACAGCGGGGTTAACACTAATGAGAGCGGCGCCCCCTTTCGGATTAGTGTCCAATTTCTCGCTACGGCTCATTTTGACACTCAGCGGAAGAGCGGAAGATTTAATGTTCCACCTCTGCACCTCTGCAATCTGTTAATTACAATAATTAGATATGGCGCTCATTTTAGCTGATATTATAAGCCTATAATAATGGCAAGGATATGCACCGTTACTCCATCACCCCTCCCTCCCCCCCCCGCCCCCGCAAAACAAATGGCAAGCGTGAAGCGGTGAGACTTTAATTACGGTGACCATAATCTTAAGTGATGCCACAGTTACTATCCGTTTGCGCGTGGTATAATTAGCCACGCGTTAGATTTCGTTTATTTAATTGATTGGAACGGTTTTTTTTGCGGTGGTTGGCACAAAGATCAAAGGAAATAAGAGAAAAATATGATTGAAATAAAGAAGAATAAAAGGGAAAGAACACGTGTTTGTGTCTTTGTGTCCCGACAGCCAACAGCGGGGATCGCGGCTTTGTCGATCATGCACGCTAGGTAAAGGATCTGCGAATGTATCGTATCCCATCTTTTAACTGACCTTCTTTCGTAGAATTCGTCGTCCCTAAGCGCCCACCTAAGTGGGGGCACCTTTTTTTGCATTTGTTAGGTGACGAACCTTCACCGCGAACTTCAGCGCGAACTACGAAATCGAGCAAATGGTCGATCCGTTTCTCGAGGCTTGAGCAATTTGTTGGTTATTTTCGAATGGCGATCACGTTCGTTCGATGGTACGGAAATGTACCCAGAACACCTTTACTCTTGACGAAACATCACGGGGAGGGCTTTGCGAGAGTGGAAGATGAAGACAAACCATTTATAACGAGAAGAAAGCAAAAAAAGGTCATTCAATCGCGTTGTGTGTGTGTTTGTATTTGTCTTTCCCAAATAAAAAGCTCCCTCGTAACAGTTTGATATTTTTCTGTATGATTCCCTTTTTTTCTTCTTTTGATCATACAAGTCGGTGTAGAGTTACGAGAAGAACAACAACAACAAACGGTCCTCTGTATGTATAAGAAGGAACGCACGCGCACGGATCCGTAGTTATTGACAAATTTGACTGTCAACAGAAATTCTATACCGTTCATCCGGCTGAGGGAACCTTCATCCAGAAAACAAACGAAATTGATTGATTACCAAGGTGAAGCTATTTCTAGCCATCGTTACCGCAGTTACCACTCACCCAACCATTAATATTATCGTGTGTGATGGTGGTTCCCCCTTCGCGATCTTTACGATCGAAGCAGCAGTGACTCAGTTCTGTGTCATGCTGACTGGCCAACACATGACGAGTTAGATGGGTTTGGTTTTTGCTGCTGGTCTGAAATTAAGATTTGAGTTTGATAAAGCTGCAACTACCAACACAACAAAAAAATCATCCTCCCTTTTGCGTCGACACTTTGTGTCATTGTACTGTCCTTCAGCGGAAACCTCGAGTTGCTGACGAAAACAAGGGAAGAACTCCAAGTTGGTGCACAACGTGACAAAATCCTTCTCGAGAGTTTTAAAAAAATTCACTCTCGAACCCGTACTTTCATCTGTATCAATAATCGGGTTTATGTATCGGTAGGGGTACTTTTGGTACGGCAGGTTTGGTAAAACACAGCGCGCACACACACACCCAAGACGCCGTCTAGTCGTCCAACCTGTACAAACAACTTCGCTCGCACGATATCTTGCGATATTTGGAGGCGATATCTTGTCGCAGGGAGGATGAATAACGCGCACGTACCAAACTGCAAGAACAAGAAACATTCTAACGCTTGAAGAGAACACAGAAGCTGTTGTTTTGATTTGAAAATGTTTTGATTGTTTTCCCCGACCTACCTGCATATTTTCCATTTTCACTGACCGATCGACGCGCGTTTGTTGCGCTCTATTTATGTGGTCCTTCCCGAGTATATCATCATCTTAACGCCAAAAGTGTTAAGCAACATGTGACATGGGGACCTTCACAACCCCCGTGGACGTGTGAGCGTTTTAATTTTAGAAGTCAGCTACAACCTCCAATAACAATGTATCTTTTCTTTGTTTGTTTCTCCCACCCTTGAAGCTATGGCGGTGAATGGCCCGATCCAACGATCGATCTGGAGGTTTGGCTACTGTCCGACTACCATTACATCCCGGGCGAGATCCGTGAAGCGGGAGCCATCGCAAATCCGGGCCGATTTGGGCTGTTCCTGCCGAAAGCGCTGATACGCAAGGAGGACAACTTCCCCAAGCCGCTGATCTACACCCTGTTCCAGGAGGACTCCAACAACCATCGGTACTACGATTTTATCAAGAAGTTTGACATCTCCCAGCCGGTGCTGGAATCGATCTACCGATATGCGGAGCGCAAGTGTGACAACGACTGCGACGACTACGGTATGTTTGTGCCGACCCAGTGCACCCAGGGCGTTAAGTGTGCGCTGGTACTGGCCCCACACTACGAGGACACGCGCTTCCTGGTGCAGCACATCACCGAGATGAACTTCCAGCTGAAGGTGATCTGGTTGGGCGATCGGCTAAAGCTCGGCATCCGGCAGCTGATGAATACGTACGGGGGCGATCGTAAAAATGGTAAGAAGTTTCTCGTGTTTCACTGGACGCCGTCGGAGGTGATCAACACGCGCACGATGGAGTACGTACCGATCACGATGCCCCGGTGTGAGGATATGATCGCGAGCAACGATACGGGCTGCAAGTACGAGATGACGCCGCTGCTCAAGTACTATGGGAAAAAGTTCCGCGAGGCGGACTACGCCTTCAACTCGCTCATCTTAACGCACTTCGAGGAGCAGAGCATGCAGCAAATCTTCGACCTGTACGATGCGCACGAGCCGGAAATTATGCGAGTGCGCGAGGAAGGCGATCCGGACCAGACCCGGGTGGCCGAGATTTACAATCAGATTGCGTGCGAGTGGATGCGAGCGCAGGAAAGCACTTGGATGCGGTGGAAACCGGAGGACCCAAAGGAGGAGGTGTACATTGGGGGGATCTTTCCGCTGACCGGGATGGGACCGTCGTATCTGGGGATTGCACCGGCCGCCCTGCTAGCGCAGGATCACATCAACGGGAATGGTACGATCCTGCCAAACTACGAGCTGACGGTGCAGCAGAACGATGGCCAGTGCCGGGCGGACACGGTGATGAAGTCGTTCATCAGCTACTACATCCAGCAGACGCGCATGATCGGCATTCTGGGTCCTGCCTGCAGTGAGACGGTCGAACCAATTGCTGGTAAGACATTGTCGGAAATTCTATGTTTTGTGAGTTAACACGGTTAATCTATATTATTACTACTTGCATTTCCAAACCAGGTGTTTCGAAGCACTTCCGGATGGCTGTCATTTCCTACTCCGCCGAAGGTGCTTTCCTGTCCGATCGGGAAAAGTATCCGTTCTTCTTCCGCACGATCGGCGAAAACCGTCAGTACGAGCACGTGTACGCTCAGCTGCTGCAGCGCATGAACTGGCGCCGGGTAGCGGCCCTGACCGAGGACGGCCAGAAGGCGACCGAGTACATCTCCTACATGGAAACGCTGCTCAAGGAGCGCTCGATCGAGCTGATCTCCAACAAAAAGTTCCCGCGCGATCGTACCGATACCGAAATGAACCAGGTAAGGGTTTTGTTCAATTTTTGGGGTTCCTTGCCTTCTCTGTACACAACCTAAACTCATACGCTCTTTGCCTATCTTCCAAAACAGTATCTGCTAGATCTAAAGTCCAAAAGTGCTAAAATCATCATCGCCGACGTGGACGATAAGGTGGCGCGGGTGATAATGTGCGAGGCGTACAAGCTCGAGGTAAGCAAACTTAAGAGGCGGAAAGGGAAATCTTGGGTAGTCATCCGGCCCAGTGTAAACAGTTGTTCGCTTTCCGGAGAAAGCACGGCCTCTGTGGGGTGGGGG
Organism: Anopheles merus; assembly: GCF_017562075.2. Classification (NCBI taxonomy): domain Eukaryota; kingdom Metazoa; phylum Arthropoda; class Insecta; order Diptera; family Culicidae; genus Anopheles; species Anopheles merus. The sequence continues at coordinate 27,547,449 of NC_054084.1, read as the reverse complement.
ATGGGTTGGGTCAACCTTTTTCGCTGGTGCTGGTCGTCTGCCCTTTAATATTCAAATGTTTGACGCCCGCGCCGGGCAGAAGAAGAACCCAAGACCCCGCCTCACAATAGATTGGGGTTGATTGTTTTCGCTTGAATATTCATACCCGGTCTTGACCCTTTCGGGCGGGTGTAGGGTTGTATCATGAAGATGTGCGTGTGGCTGTGGTTGTGTATGTGTGTGCATAAGACACGCCACAGAAATCAAGAAACTTTTGGGTGGTTTTAAAGCGGTAAGCCTTTGTCCTTCTTAAACGATACTCGAGTGTGATTCTTGTTTTTAATGACACGTTTCAAATGAGACAACATCAATTTCCCAACATTTTCTTCGACATGGTGTAACAAGCTACGCAGTCTTGCCGACTGTGAACAGGCTTACTAGAATTATTTGGGAACGTTTACTTAGGCTAGCAGAATAGAATAGAAGCAGAATAGATCAGATGGGAATTAAAACCGCCCGGTCCTGGCTTCTGTTCTACAGTGAGTTTAAAGTATGTTTAGCTGTATATTTTACAGAAAAGGCCAAATGCTGACCACGAATAGGAATGGGACGGTTAGTGTAATGAGTATGTTTGATAGAAAGACCATACATGTACATGCTTCTCTCAAAAATTAAGCATTCAAATAATACAATAGCAACAAAAAACCCCCCGAAAAATTGGAAAAATAAGTAATTAGATGAATACTCAAAAGGTTGTTTGATTCATCTACGAGGACCAAACGCTACCTAGACACACATTAAATTTATCATTATCAATCTGCTAGTGGCTCGATACAAAATTACTTCTTTTCTGTTGAAAGGAAAGAGGCTTGATGTCAAAATTTAACCATAACCGTTATTTAACCATACGAATAGTCGATATAAACCATTGCAGAAGGTTCCTAGACATCTAGACGACCCTAACCCTTAGATCATTTCGATTCTATTTCGTTTGATCAGCGTTTTTGTCACCAAATATTTGTCAAATTTACCTCAAAGTTTGATCATAATAAATCATTACTTCTTTCGTCCCATTCCTAATGTTACAATAACTTTGCCTTTGGAATATGGAATATATTCATCATGGCGAATTCTCTTTGGATTCCCTGTACACACAACGGCTCGTCCCGAGCTATAGGCTCTATCCTTCAATTACAGCACTGAATACAAATCTTCCTCTTTTCATTAATTATAATTATCAGTTAACATAGTTTTATATCAATGTTAACTGCTAAATCCATCGATTATTATATAATTTGGCACTCAAATCTGCTTACTCCATCGAATCATGTAACTCCATGTTCCGACACCTTGCGCAGGAGTCATCTTACACCCAGCAATTGACTCACATATCGAAATGATGGCGCTTCTCTTGTCGATACGAAAAAATGTGTCCCATCATCAATAAACTACTTCAACGTCGGGGAAAAACACTCACTGGACGCTTTGCAAAACCGTCCGTACCTTATGCGATAAACAGAAGTTAAATCTGCATACCACGTTAAAAAGTGGTTGTTGTTGCTTCTACTGGTGGTTGCAAGCGATCATGGAATAAGACAGCCAATTCAAAGGCGCCTCTTTATCCGTCCCCAATGTTCGGCAAATTCGCTATCGTAGCCGGAAATGGCGAAGCGTTGACGTGCGCACGTACGCCACATGGCACAGGGAAAGGCGGAGAACCCAAAGAGGGAGAGGGGGAGGGGGGGTGGTGCAATAAAGGTGCAACTGTGCATTTCTGGCCGCTGTTTTCAAATGTTGCAATGTATGTTGTTTTTTTTTTTGGTATGCCAATGTGCTACCTGAAGCAGCCTGAAACGTGGTGCGTTATAACACTGTCTCGAGGGTTGTTTTATGATGCGTTCTCCTCGTTCAATTGATCAATCGACGGTGAGTGGCGGGGACAGCAAGAATCGGTTTTAATCACAGACATATACACACACATATAGACAAGGGATATGGCCAGTGGTCAAGAAGGGTGCCACGCCATTGGCGACGAAAACAAATTAACAAAAAAAACGGTGTTGGACACCGTTGCGAAAGTAATCGGATTCCGGTATCGATTTTATGCGCCATAATACCCCCTCTGTCACTATGTGAGTGAGGAGGGTGGTCACAGGGTCAGAGGGAAGTATACTCTCAGCGGGGCCGGTCACTGTTGGCGCCGTCTCAAGCACACCAATATGTGTCCTGCCCAGTGGAATTGGATAGCTTCCAACTGTTTGTGGACGTCCCGGAGTCATGTTACGTCGTGCACACTTGAGCGAGCTCTCGGAATTACTACTGCGGGACCAGTGGCAGTGGCGCAACGAAGGTCATGGGGACGACCGTAGAGCAAACGGACCGATAATTTGAATGGGAAGTTCGTGCGTACGTAATTGCGGAACTTGAGCTAGCTAGCTAGTTGGAGAGGAGCTTTTTTTGCAGAAACAACAACGTTGGTTGCAACATTGTTGCAAGCTCACATTTTCGCGCACCTTCCTTTTGGGCCCGGCATGAAGTGGGTTGAGCTTTTGTTGAGCTGTCTGGCTGGTGTTTACACAGAAATGGTGCGAATAACATGTGCAAATCTTTGTGCAAACCTTCAAATACACACTGCAAATGTATTTTACGTGGCTAAGGAACTGCTGCCCTTTAACGGTTAACTACATCCAACAGACAATTGTCAATTATTGACCAGTCAGCCCCTCCGGGAAGAAGGCTACGCCGGATAAAGCGAGGGAGCTGCATTGCTTCTCTTTAGTTTGGTCGGACGGACGATTGTCACACAAAAACACCACAAAAACTGCCTATCTGACAGTGTGCAAATATTGACACACCGTTCGGCTTCTCCCGAACTTCTTGTTTGATTTGTAGCGTTTGTTGGTAAGTAAGTCACGGCAGCACACAAGAACAGGAACACAAACATTATTAGCCCCGTTTGGGGGAAAGAGGTGGTACTGTCTGCGTATCACCGCTGGCTAGACTACTGGACCCGCTCACTATCGGCATTTGCTTGCACCAAGTCGCTACACACATTCGCCATCGTACGTGCTAATTGTGTTGTTTTTTGAGGGGGCCTGTCCCGCCACTTAGCCTTTTGCTTTGTTTTGTACAGTTTATGCACTAACAGTTGTAGACTGTTAGGCGGCAGTTTTGAACGGAGGTGTGAAGCTGCTCACTTGTAAGAATTGGAATACAGAACTGCAGACTATAGAGGGTAGCATTGTTGGCGGTGCATACATTTTGCCTCTCCAAAGAGGATGGGAATTGGTTAGCATTTGTTCGCTATGTTTCGTATATCGTTAAGATATCGTGATCATACTCATTAATTATCTTTAGTCGTTTGAAGTGCTCTTTCTCTTTCTGAAGTGCTCTCGCTCATCTACTGGGGCGGGTTGATGATCTGTACTTACATATGCCGAGCCCTACAAAACTTGATCTCGATAGAGCTCAGCCAAGTCATCTGATGTCGGCGTTTGGTTTTGTATCCTGGAATAAGTTGATACAAGGTGAAAGAGCTTTGTAGTTCTGCACGCTCCACAGATCTTCCTGCGCTCAACGTAACTCAGTACACTCATTTTAGCGTTATTGGCTACTCCGTAGGGCATTATATACCTTTGTATGTTCTGTTCACTCTTTTCCAAAGCGCCGCTTTATGCTGATTGCAAAATAAATCACAAATTTCTTTATCCTCAGAGCTCAGCTCTAGCTAAGAGGTTCTCCGTTTTACTGTTGCACTCCGAACGCATCATTACTAGAGTTGTACAAAGTAACTCTTTTCAAAGAGGCGAGGATATCTGATCAAATACCTAAACTAAGCGAGAGAGCTCTATGTAGCCCCGTACGCTCTAGCTTAAGAGAACTTATCCGGGCTTTGACGTTCCTTACACTACTCTAATCACTTCTCAAAAATGAAGTTATTTCCGAATTTGACGAATTTCTGGAGACAAATAGAGACCTGGAACGGTTGGGACGTATTAGTAGAGGTCAGGAACTCGTCCAAACCCTTATAGATTGATGTACCTATCATAGGAATAGGTTATAGAATAGAGCATAGGAATGATCGTAGATGGTAGAACGAGTCATGCTTGGAAGAACGGCTAGAAGGTGGTAGTGAGCGAAATAAAGAGTAAATCATGGAAAAAATCCTCAAAATCCACAAAAGCGCTCTGGATCTCTCGTCAGGGTAGATCCCAGTGTGGTAGAGCAAAATAAATAATAGCAACCAACTGCTTCCCATTCTTCCCTCTAACCACAACTAATTTCTTGTCCCTTCTCCTCCACAGATGACGGCCGAAAACGGATACATCTGGTTCCTGCCCATCTGGCTGTCGAACGTGTGGAACTTCAGCTCGGAGGTACCGGGCGGTGAAAACGGTGCCACCGCCGTACCGCCAACTTCCACCAACAGAACGACGCGTGGCTGCACCAACAGCGAGCTGCTCCGCGCCATGAACGGGCACTTCTCCCTTTCGCACGCCCCGTACGCCGACGACGACAGCATCCTGGACGTGAACCGAAGCGCTACGGTGCGGGACTGGAAGCAGGCGTACAACGTCTCCCTGTCCGAGTACAACTACATGGCCTCGGATTACGCCGGCTTTGCGTACGATGCTGTCTGGGTGTATGCCCTGGCCTTCGATCGACTGCTCCGGGAAGATCCTTCCTATATTAGCGATTTGCACTCGCGCCACACCACCAAACGGCTGATGGAGCTGATCCGTGAAACCGACTTCCAGGGCGTTACCGGAAGGATCAAGTTCAATGAGGCAGGCTCACGGTACACGATCGTCAATGTGCTGCAGTTTGTGAACGGGACGGCAAACATTGTGGGCCACTTTACGCCCAACATTTCCGAACCGGACTACAAGCTGCTCGGGGGTGATTTGGTGCTGAACGAGTCGGCGATCGTGTGGATGACGCGGGACGGCCACATCCCGGACGATGGTACGCCGGTGTGTGCGCTCGAGAGCTTCGTGCGCATTTTTGGCACCTCGTGCGACGAGGTAACGATGATCGTCATCTCAATGGTGTCGATCATTAGCATACTGATCCTGTCGGTGGCGTCCTTCCTGTTCTGGAAGGTGCGGTACGACCGCAAGATGCAAACATCCGCCAAGTATCTGCAGAAACTCGGGATCGATCTGCTGTCGCAAACGTCCGGGCCGGTCAACACGCTGGACAAGTGGGAAATACCGAAGGATCGCGTCGTGATCAATCGCCGGCTGGGGGAGGGTGCCTTCGGCACGGTGTACGGCGGTGAGGCACAGATCGGGGACGAAGGTTGGACGGCGGTCGCGGTGAAGACGCTCAAGGTGGGCTCGACCACAGAGGACAAGGTGGACTTTCTGTCCGAGGCGGAGGCGATGAAGCGCTTCGACCACAACAACATCGTCCGGCTGCTCGGCGTGTGTCTGCAGTCGGAACCGGTCTACACGGTGATGGAGTTTATGCTGTACGGTGATCTCAAGACGTACCTGCTCGCCCGTCGCCATCTGGTGAACAGCAAGCAGTCGGAAGACTCGGACATCTCGAACAAGCGGCTCACGATGATGGCGCTGGATGTGTCGCGGGCGCTCTCCTACCTGGCCGAGCAGAAGTACGTCCACCGGGATGTGGCCTGCCGGAACTGTATGGTGAATGCGCAGCGTGTCGTCAAGCTCGGTGACTTCGGCATGGCCCGGCCAACGTTCGAGAACGATTACTACCGGTTCAATCGGCGCGGCATGCTGCCGGTGCGCTGGATGGCACCGGAATCGCTCGGACTGGGCATCTTCACGCCCGCCTCGGACGTGTGGTCGTACGGGGTGCTGCTGTACGAGATCATCACCTTCGGGTCGTTCCCGTTCCAGGGGCTGACCAACAATCAGGTGCTGGAGCATCTGAAGAACGGCAACACGATCACGATACCGGCAGGCGTTAAGCCACAGCTCGAGGGTTTGATGAAGGCGTGCTGGAACCAGGACTACAAGAAGCGACCCTCCGCCTCGGAGGTGTCCGAGTTTATCTCCAACTACCCGCGGCTGCTTAACCCATGCCTGGACGTGCCGCTCGCCTCGGTCGAGATGGTGGACACGGGCAGTGATCAGTTCGAGCTGCTGCCCGGGCTGCGCAAGTACAAGGATGAGTCGCAGCAGCCGACAGCCGACCTGCTCGTCGGCACGCAACCGATGAACGATCTGAACAATGGGTACAACAACGTCAGCATCATGTCGACGGGAGGAGCTCAGCGGGCGCACAACCGCGCCCGGGCAATCAATCTGAACGATCTGAACGTGGCGACAGACTTTACCACCGTCAATCCGATGCCACCGCTCGACGATTACGTGGAGGAGGAACCGGCGATGGCAAGAAGGCAACCCTTTGGTGGGTCAAGCTCGACGCAACGGCAAACCACCTCCACCAACCATCTGAACGTGTACAACCCGATCGAGCCGCTGCTGCAGCGAGACACGGAGGTGACCAAGAGCAACAACAGTCTGCTGCGCTACGTGCCGATGTTTGGGTTCGGGAAGAGCAAAACCGTCACGATCGGTGGGACGACGATCGTGACGGGTGGTGGTGCGGGTGGCGGCGGCACCGGTGCTGGTAGGACGGTGCCACCCACCACGGCCCTCCACTGTACGACGTCGCTCGGTGCGATGGCCGGCCCAAGTTCGCCCCAGTCGCCGACCGGATCGGTGCTCGGCATGAGCGGCGGCACGATGATCGTGAACGCTCGCAGCACTAGTACGACCATTTTATAGCACGCCAAGGATGAAGGGAAGGACGAGCTGTGCAGTGGCAAGGTGACGGATGAACCAGAACAGACGCACGTGATGGTGGATCGTGGCGGCGTCGCTTCAGAACACAACTGAGAAACGGGAGGCATGCTACGCAAAAACCAAATGAATCCTTTTATAGAAAAATGAAACAAGCTTTAAAAATAAATGTAGGAAAAACTGGGAGGGAAGTTCCTAACTAAGACGCAAAAGAAGGGGGGGGGGGGGGGAGAAGTAATTAAACAATAATATAGCGCTTCCTTATATTACATAGATATATGTATGTATGTATGTATGTATGCGCCGTAATAATCTGCCAACGGGAATCATTCAACACTGCTCGAGGAAAGGAAGGATCGAAGATTTTACCACCAATAGACAATTAGTTTTACGAAAACGTTTGTTTAATGACCGCACCAACAGTGCAGAAAGGGGGAGAAGATTAGTATATTACTTTTATGTACAGTCAAAATTCAGCTATTATTTAATTTTGATTTTTGTTTGTTTTCAAACCCACACCACCAACGATGCCACGATTAACAGGCGAATTCTGACTGTATATATTAAACATAGATGTATAGCAAACCCAAACACAGCCACAGCGATATAGAGCCCCAGAAAAGCGAATCCAATTGGAACAGAAATAATTGCGATCGAGCATAATAATCTCAACAGTACAAACTAACTCAATACCGTCCACAGGAGCGCATATTGTATGGAAAAGCACAGCAACAAACAGAAAACACACACACACACACACACACACACACACAGACAAAACAACAGTAGAACAATAGACGTGAAATAAGAGAGAAAAGCGAAATATTTAACAGACAAGAAGGAAAGGTAAAGCGGTGTGAAATTTTTTGCACATCGCATCAATTAAATGATACCATGATACCATGATAATGATGAATACATTACAGGGGTTTTTCAAGAGTTCTTATAGCTGCGGGACACTTTATTGACTCTTTCATATTGGAAATGAAATTAATGGGAATTGCACTCTATAGCACTCTTGTTGGTCAAATCCAATAGGAGCCCGTCCTAATAGGATGAATTCAATTTCCAACGTAAGATGTTCATTTCCGATAACAAAGAGTCGAGAAAGTGTCCCACAACTATGAGAACCCCTGGAAAACCCTCTCTGTATACCTTGTTTAAGGCTATGGATTATGAAAATAGGTGGTAGTAGAAGTTGTAGGGTTTGAGTCCAAGGGTGCAGCAATTAGCGAAATATTATCATTATTACCAATTTATTTGAATTATTGTGAAAATTGCACTCTCTGCGCACGTTTTTACCATTAAGTGTGAGGGAGTTTATGTAGCGAAAGAGAGTGGAGTGGGTGTAAAAATAGTGAATTCGTGGTGTTATTTGTTTTGTTTAGCAAAAAAAAAAAGAATAGCAGTGACCACGCTAAAGATAATAATCGCAATCATAATAATAATAATGCTGATGATAGCCAAATTTTTCTACCACTCAACTATATAACATAATCGGACGATGAGGATGATGATGAAAGGGTCGAGATGATAATAATAGGTAGTAGTATTTAGCCACCACCACTGCTGGGTAGTGATAGTAAATATCGAATCTAGTTTCTAGTAGCATTTAGAAACGGAGCAAAGAGCGAGGAGAAAGAGAGACTAGAAAGAAATAGGTTTTGCTTGCTATTTTATCCTAGGACAGGACCTCTGTTGTTATGGTATCGAACTGGGATGTATTCGATCCGTTCTATTATGGGGTGAGACCTACTAAGATACCCAATCTCATATAACGGAGCAAGTATCACCATCACCAAATCAAATCAAGAGAAAGCGAAAAGGAGAAAGCAAATGAAAACAAAAACATTGTGATTATCAAAAGAAATATTCATCATTTAATCTAAAGCAAGAAAAAAAAGAGAAGAAAAACATGTTACTACTAAACCATGAGGCGCAATATTAGTAAGCAAAAGAGAGGAAAAGGGCGATTTAGAGATTAAAAGATTGGTTTGTTGGAGCAACAAATAGCGGATACGTGTACGAACGAGATGAACCAAAGGTGCGAAATGCGACAAAACGGAAACGGAATTTCAACAAATGAATTATTGTACGATATCCTCAAGCAACAACACACCATCAAAGAATGTAGTGGTTGTTGCAGGATGCAGTCAGTCCCAAAGTACCTTCCTTCATGATTAGCGAGATAATTCGGAAGCTCTAACAATCGGTTAGCACACATCTGTATATAAGGTATCCCTTTAGCGAAAGGAAATGGAATGATTTAACACTTTTTTGGGTTAATTTAAGGTTCCCCCTTCGTTGGTGGCTTATCAACTACAGAGAATGCAAACATCTATCTCAAAAAACATACACACACACTCACCTAAAAACTGCCAACTACTACAAACTTAACGTTTATCTACGTTTATCTACATAAACACACACTGATACAACAATAGTGCTGCCAAATAGTTTTTTTTTTTTAAAGAGCAAAAACAAAAATGGAATGCATTTAAAGTTGGCTTTTTTTCTAATATAAAACACTTTGAACTTTATAAGCTACCTCAGGGGATGAAGAAGAAAAGTAGTGACAAAATTTAGTCCTTTTTTGTAAAACACCAAACAGCAGGCGTGGTGGTGTTAGCACCATGGAAACGTTCCGATCTGCTCGGCAGTGTGTGTGTGTGCTCTCTCGCTCTCTCTCTAGCCGGCAAACATAAGACTGATTAGTGTGTAAGGAAGACCCCCCCTCCAGTGGAGCATTAGAGCAAGTCAGTGCGTACCTGGATGGGGGTTGCGGGGGGCAAAAGTCCGGTAGGAGAAAAGCACCACCGAAGGGCCAGAAGGGACGTTTCTAAGATTTTTTGAAAACAAAGCCGTTTAGAAGAGAAAAAAACGGAGGATCATAGTGCCGGATAAAGGAGCTTCGTTTTTAGCTAGTGCAAATTTAACCCAGTTTTACACCTTCCCAATCATCGCGTAATGGATATGATGTACACGATCGGTGTATGGTGTACAATCATTAATCATGCTATATAGAACATTATATACAACACACACACACACAAACCACACACCAAGCAGAGAGACAATGCTTGTATATGGTATATATACAGAACTAATGTGTATGACAAAATAAAGCAAACAAAAAAATGGATTTCTACTACAATGATTGGAGAGGAAGTTTCTTTGTTCTCACGAATGCATTGCATTGCTCATCCGAAAACGGGAATTCCCCTTTCTGTCATCTGCTAGCTGCATAACCTACCACACCACTTTCTATTTTTACTAATAGTGTGTTTTATTCTTTACAATCGCAATAAACATAATTACTTTGTTTTGCTCTCTCGCTATCTCTGCTTTTATTATGTTTCACATCCCTCCTCCTCCTATCCCGTTCTCTTGTCTTTCCTGCTTTTTGTTTGTTTGTTTGTTTGTTTGTTTGCGTGCTAGAGTTTGCAAGTAAATCCCACCATTTATATACTCTGTCTGTCTGTTTCGCTCCTGCAGAAGAAGGAAGGATTTTTATAGTAAAAATAGATACTTTCATTTACTTCTTTTGCCCAAAGACACACCAATGCCGGAGGGGGAGGAGGAGGGTTGGTTATTGATTTCATTACTACAAGCAGCAAGGAATGTGTCTTTTTACTCGTTTTAAATGTCTCTGTGGGTTGTGATTTGGGAGCAAGGTTGTGTTACCAATCGGTGCATGATGTGGTATGCATATTGTATGAAAATTATAAAATTGTACTCAGCACACACACACACAACCAAGTCGGTCTGCGACGGAGGACAGTATTGTTCTACAAATGTTAGTATTAATTCCAGTTAAAAGGGTTATTTTGTCATTAGACAAGGACAAGAGTACAAGGGGAGCGAAACCACCAGGACCGAAAGCATGTGTTTACACCATCCAATGTTATGTGTGTGTTCGTTTCATATTCTTAAATATTTGATTCATCATCCTTACATACGATTCGTAAAAACTTTAACCAAATTTATATCCAGTTTAGACAAAACATGGTTTTATAATAGAAAAAAGAAGCTCAATGTATCAACAAACAAAACTGTTTCAAATTGGATGTGAAGATGAAAGCGTGAAACGTTACTCTTCTTTTTTTGCTTTCTTCCAACGAACAAATTTGCAATTTAAACGGGACGACAATAGGGACACACACACAGAAATACAGATAAAAAGTCGTTGCTTTAGAGGCCATTAGAGTATAATCTATATGGTTTCAACATTTTGCCCCATTATACTGCAATCGCCAGGGGGCATTGCATTCTCAGCCGAAGAAACACCACAGTACACGTAAAACAAAGAGTAGGAGCCATGTGGCTTCCTCTCCTACCCTTGCCTGCTACCCCGCTCTTTTTGCCGTGTGTACTAATACTTGCATTAATGTGTCATTCACTGAATATTCTGAACAAAAAAAAAAACAACATATAAAATACTATCCTTTTCTATTTCCCTTATGCGCGCTCGCACACACACTAGGAACAACGCTCATCCCCCACAGACACACCACAAATGCGTTCCGTTTGGCGCAAAGTCTTTCATTGTGTGTCTGCTTCCCTCCTTCCCCGTGCGGCGATCCCCCTCCTACAATAATACAATCCCTTCCACACCGTCACTGCTATTCTAGTTCAGCTCGTCCAGGTTGGCGATGTCGATGAGCGAGATGTGGTTACCGCCGAACTCGGCAAACTTGGCACGCTCCTGAATGTCGGTGGAACGCTTGTACACTGTAGACGGGGGGAAATCGCAACATTAATGTACAGCCTTTTGTTTAACCCTCCCTCAACAACACTTACCACCAGTGACGACCTTCTCCAGCTGGTAGATCTTCATGTCCACGCACTCCTTCGTGATGCGGGGCGACACGTCGGTAAAGTCGGTCAGCTCGGGCGTCACCACGCGCATCGTCTTCTTCAGCACGCTCGTGTCGATGTTGTAGTAGCCGAGCTGCATCTTCATCACCAGATCGCGCAGTGACTGCGGGGGCAGCACCGTTTCACGATCGAGCGGCATGATGAAGCAGCGGCGCGCCACACTATCGATGATGCCCGACTGGTTGAAGGTGAAGTCGTGCAGGAAGCGGGCCGGCCGCTGGCCGCGGAACACCGGCACATCGATCTTCGAGTAGTTCTCCTCGTCGGACAGGCCCAGCTCAAACTCCTCGCGGAAGAACTCATCCGCGTTGTTGCCGTTGTCGTTGTTGTTGGCGCCGTTCTCGTTCGACTGCGAATCGTCCGAGCCGGAGGCGTCCTGGTTCAGCGCACGCGGCATCTCGAAGATGCGGAACTGGCGCAGCAGCTCGGTATCGCGATCGGCATTCATCGAGCGGTACAGCGACTCGAAGTTGCTCGCATCGTACGGGATCTTGCAGAAGCCGTGGTAGCGCATGTGGTTGCGGGCCTGCGCATACTGGCGGTAGTAGAACAGACCGCCGATCGTGCCCATCGAGAAGCCGAGCAGGGCGACCAGCAGCAGGATGGCAGCGGTGGCCGGCTTCAGCTGGCGACCGCGGCGCAGCAGAATAATGTTCGAGGCGGTCGAATTGTTGCCATCGTCCTAAAAGTGGGCAGATACAAGAAGAAGGTGATCGTTAGTATCGTTTTAAAGCGGGTGAAACGAGACACTTTTGTAGAGGAAAGCAGTAGATTAGTATTCTTAACACACAACTGTCGCAAATGGTACTAATTTCAATATAATGAATGCAGAACCCGTCATGTCAACCTCCCCCAGCGGCGTGTTATCATAATGCAACAATCGTTGAACAACATGCATTTAATACACAATCGAGGCTTCGTATTGAAACCTTAATTACACATTCATGGGCAGTCTTCGATGATGTGGAATAGCCAAACGGCCGATAGGAAACGGTAGACCCCAGGCACATCGTTCGCCTTAATCTGACCTTTTTTGTCTCCTTCTAAGACCACCCTCGCAAACTGTCGCCTCAATGTGTGATGATCTAACCCAAGTCCTACGGACAAAACTAACCAACCACATGTTCCATCCCAGCACAGTCTTCTAATTTATTACTTTAAATCAACACGCAAATACAATATTTCATCCGCTCTATAAAACAACGGAAAGATGCAGCTGCACTTTAATGATGTGGCTTTAACAAAACACAGCAGAACGAAAAAGGGGATCGTCAGAAAGGTAAACAGTTGATGGTTTGATCAAGCAGTTTTAAAGATTGTTTCTAACGAGAGGAGCGCATTAAGATTCGCAAAGATTGCAGGAGCTTCTCTCCCATCGTTGCCCACGCCAAACGATAAACACACGCACACGCTGTCGCTCTTGTTGGATGAAAATCCGTTAAAAAAAGCTCTTATGTCACCATTGGCTACAAATGGAATGGGACAGAAGCATGCCGCGCGTAGTGAAATCAGTGCAAACAACCGGCCCAGCCAATGAACTTCGAGCCGTTGGAGTGAGTCGGGTGGGAGGCGATGCCATACGTGAGATATGCTTTACATATTCCACCACCACCAGTCCATCCATAGTGTGGAACAGACAGAGCGCGAGAGCTTTCCTCTGCCATACAACAACAGACGAGAAGAGCTTGCTTCGAAATGGTGAACTTGATCTTGACAAGTTCCCAAATAAGCCCTATCAATCGGTTTCACGCAATCGAATGTATAGGAAGTTGAAGAGCAGAAGATGATTCCCCCCTCCCTAGGGACCTAAAAGCTTCCTCCTCCGGAATTATGCGTACACACAATGTTTTGCTTCGTGGCGTTCTGTGATCAAGGGGGTTTGCGCGGCAGTTAGAAGATGCTTCGATATAGTTTCACGGTGCGATAGTGAGAGAGGGAGAGAGCACACACTATGCCGATGCCCCTAATTCAAACCACGGACGACGACGACCGCCGGGGGTCCTATATTTGGTAAGGCCAATACTGACCGGTTGGCGTGGCGGGCGTGTTTCGGGCGTGGGATGACGGATTCCAGCAAACACCTCTGCCCCGATCGTTTGCGAATCTTCTTCGTCAGTCTGGCAGAGCTTTCTTGGGGTGGAGATGGAGGAGGGGGAGGAGGAGGACGCCGATGATGGCCACCGACCGATTCAATAAAACGACTGCCAGCAAACGGGTGCGCGATTAGTTGGTCAAAGGTTGTGAGCGGGTCCATATATCGGTGGTGGCGCGTGTGGCGCCGAAAGGAATGTTATAAGAGGAAGTTTCTTCATCCGCTGGAACATAAAAACACAGTGTGAAAGTAACAGTTTTGAGTTCCATAAATGTGATTATGATCCTTTTGTGGTGCATGTGGCATTCATCAAACGGAAAAGACATAGTGCGACGTGTTTGTGTGTGAAAAGGCCCTCAACAAATCGATGTTTGTGTGACCCTTAACGATAACGCAATAAAAAAAAACGAATTTGACGTAAACTCATAGCGTGTGGCCGTTAAAAATAGCCTCATCAATAACCAATCATGCTAAGCGACGTGATAATCGATTCGAGCAGGAACCACCATAAAGCGTTCCTTCCCGTTGCTTTTCTGCTTCTCTTCTGCTCCATCGCTTCCGGTGCATCGTTCGATGGCTACGTTTATCCAACGCCCACTCCGACGCCCTCCACCTTCGATGGGTACGACTACACGACACCGAGCTGTCCGCTGCTAGACCAACCACCGGCGCCCAGCTGTACCGCTTCCGCCACCATCCTGACCGTGCCGGTCAGAATAAACGTTACGGAAACGATCGTCACCTTCATCAAGCAGCCGACCACCGTGACAAGCACGCTGATCGTCCCGACCACCACGACCGAGGTGCGCCGGGCGGTCGAAACGCAAACCAGCTACCGCACAACCACCCGCACGCAAAGTGTCACACTGCCTCCGGTAACGCACACCTCCTCAGTAACCACCACGATCGCACGGCTCGAAACCGTCACCAGCCCGGTCGTACGCGTGGAGTACGTTACGGAGCGTTACCCGCTGGTCGAGTACCGGACCGACACCGTTACCCGCACCTCGACCTGCACCGTGACGGAGCTGTTCCCCACCACCTACTACAGCACGTACATCTCCACCAGCTACGCGCCACCGGTGACCGATGTCACCTACCTGACGGAGACTTCCTACCGCACGCTTACCTCCACCCAGCTCAGTACGCAAATCCGTACGCAAACGGAGACGACCTCCGTCTATCGCACCAGCACGGAGACGATCCGGGCGACGCGTACGCTCACGGAAACGGCCACCGTTACCGAGTCCTGTGCAGCACCGCCACCACCGCCACTAAACAACGAGTATCTGCCCATACCGGGCCCAAGCAACGATTATTTGCCACCATTTGGGCAACAGCAGGCCGAACAGCGGCTGAGAAGCAACACTGTTCTGCCGGAGGATCTTCTGCCACCGAAAGAGCCGCCCCGAAAGGAGACAGTGTCCGTGACGGTGACGAAAACACTCGACCCGATTACACTGACCAAGGAGCACACCGTGACCAAGGATGCTGTTGCTGCCACGTCAGTGCTCGGTGGTGGTGGTGGTGGTGGGGCCGCCGTCCGCACCAAATCAGTGATAGCCTTCGATCAGCGCATTACAAAGCTCGTCACCGTAACGCCTACGCTGACGAGCTACGTTTACATGGACACGGTCACCGTTACCTCGGCCCGGCCGGGCGCTGCTACGCAAAAAGCTGGTTAAAACCCCCTGATCGGAAGCATCAAATTGATGAGAGGCAAACTCACACACACTCTCTTCAGAAGGAGCGGTTGAATGGTGGGAGAGAAAGAATTAACCGCCCCAAAAAACAAAGCGCCACTTGTGAAATGTTGTTTTGTGTTGCACCACATTGCGCCACACACACACACACATGGGAAGAAGGAGCGGCGGGGGACAAACACTCATCCCTTCTTCCTAATGTGTCGAACACGAAGGACGCACAGGCGAACAAGAGGGAATTACCAACCAGTGACACATTAACCAGTCGGCAGAAGTCATGAAAAGTACCGCAACGAACAAAAACAAAACGAATAGGCAATGATCTACGAAATAAAAACTAATTTTTACACACTTTTAAGACTCTTTTTATGTAAAGTGTGGTCTAGAGGTCATGGTCAGGTGAGTCAGTGTCCCGGAACAACGTTCGACGTCGCCGTCTATTCGCACATCACAGCCTACTAGTTTGCAGGGGGATTACTCAATGCCTTTGATAAATTCGTTCCAATCTGTTTTGTTATTTTACACGCACGAACAAGCAAGCACTACTAGCAATCTGTACTATTAAAGAACGTGCTAATGCGCGGTCAGCTGGAGCCTGTGCTGAAGTTTAAGCAACACTCTTGTGACAGATAAGCCTTTAGTCACTCCCGGTTAACAACACAATACACGCATGCCGTGCTTTATTATGAGGAGCATTATCTTGAGCCTTTTTCGCTGCTAGTGAACGAGCGGGCCGGGCCAGATGCATTCACCCAGCCCCCTGGGATAGAAAATACAAATAGCGAGACGATGACTGCTCGTGGAGCGTGTTTGAAGAAGATACACACACACACACACACATGGTGGGTTGGATAAACGCACAAGATAACACGCTACACGTTAGGGGGCGGCATTTGGGGTGGTTGTGTGGCCCACCCCAATGGCATTGTATCTCGCCCCGTCATTGTGGTGCCACATCTAAGAACCACACACACGCAGGGGGGTTCGGTTGCTTTTGTCAAAACAAACATGTAGCTTGGTGGGCTAGTGGTAAATCATTTTTTTTTAATTTATGCACAATTCTGGCGAAATCTTCGCACTTCGTGCAAGGTTAATGAAGCTCCCCCAGGAGGAAGATAGTACAATACTAAGAACATGTTCCTCCAAAAAAAGAAGAAATTTACAGTCTTGGAATCCATGGGATGGCAGGGGTTGGCTACACACCGAACCACTGTTTTGCTTCCGGAAAATAGCCGGGTTGTGATGATACTAGGTTTTTTTTGCCACCCCCTTCTTCAGGTGCCTCTTCTGATTATGTTGCCAAACACACGCATCCAACACACCCCACCTTGGCACGCACACACTTTCAAGATAATCGAAGCAAGCCGCGAACTAGCTGCCGGCGGTATAAAAAAGGAAAACGATATTTAAAAAAAAAATCACCCCCCGATTGCGAGCAACACGCAACCTTCACGCCGGGTTGCACCGGAGGGCAGAGAGGTGGAAGTGTTTGGGCAGGCAGGCAGGCAGACAGAGGCTCTAATAGGTTTGAAAGCAACAAACATCACGCCTCGCAATTGCGTCGTGGAAATGAAGAAGTTTTCATTGCACACTGAAAGGCGGTACGTGCGTGCGTGTGTGTGTGTGTACGATGATCCGTGGAGAGAATTTTCGTTTCTATTGCGAGTTTTTTTTAATTTTCCCTGGCTGCGATGAGTGTCTAAAAAACAAAACAAAAAGCGAGTAATAAATTCATTAAATGAACAAAAATGTTTCCATCGTTATACACCATGAACCTTTCCCCCGGGGTCTACTGCTCGCTATGCAAAGGTTAAAAGGTTCCTTTTGGGAGAATCGCACGCGGCGTTGGGTGGTGAGACCCGCATCGCAGAGATAATAAAAGCTGCGCTTTAATCCGAGTAGCCATTTTCATGAAATCGTTACCGTAGTTGCAACACCACGGAGCACTTCGCCACCCCACAATTATTGCACCCGCAGCCCAACCCCTGTCTGTACACCACTCCTAACAACGAGTAATTTTGTTTGATAACGCGCGCACGGCCAGTGAGAGCGAGCGTGAATGTGCAACGTAATGGCGGAATGGCGGATCTCCACATTATGGTGTTGTGGGTATGCATCTTTGCCTTCCCAGGGTCAACGTTTGAAGATGATGATGATGATGGTGATGATGTTTCGGAATGTTTACACGCTCGATTTCTCATCGGCACCACCACCCACTTCCTCCACGGGGCAATTGTGATTGTGTGCGAAGAATATAGGAAACCGAAGAGACACGCGCTCGTGCGCAAATGCCGGAAGAAAGCGGACGGAATGTGCTGGACACATTTTATCCATTCCATTCCCCGCACTGCTGTTTCCGCCCCCGTACAATAGTGACGAAGACGTTTGTGAGAGGAAGGGACATCGGAAATTGGCAAATCGAACTTCTTTTCCCCCACGGCACAGACAGCAAAATGAGGGGCGCTTTGGGGGTGGATGAAACTGTGTGCACCTGTGTAACATGTATGTACAGTAGGTGACCGCTAACTGAGAGGTTCAATTTGTGAGAAAAATTCACATTTGCTATAAATTTCTCTTCGTAAGATGCCGGATGTTTCATGTTTTGACATTCATGTGTTGTTCAACTGAGAATCACTCCAGTTAGATAACTTTTAGTTTAAAAAAACTCCAGTAAAACACATCCAGTTAGCGGTCACCTACTGTACATGTTAATAGAACAATTGCGTCTTCTATTGATGTACGCTGGCTCGGCATAAAAGTTCTGCGGGAGGGGAATGTATTTTTTTGCATGTGTATGGGTTTGTACTTACGGCCGGAGCGGTCGGGGCGGCGTCCGGGTGTGGGTGCACCAAGGGCAGAATCGACTTTTCCACCTTTTTCAGCGCCGGCTTAGTGACGACGACCATTTTTGCGCTTTACTTTGCCGCACGAATTTTCAACCCAATACACACTGTCGAACGAGCGCGTGCGTGTGCGTGCGTGTGTGTCTGCTACAAACGGCAAACTCGGTGAAAAACTTGACCGCCGCCTTTGTTGTGAAATTGTTCTCCACTCCCTTCGTTCGTTTCTTTTCTTTTTCGCTCCTCTGCTGGACAATTGAGTCGGAAATGTTCTCGTTCTAATGCACACACACCCACACTGGCGAGAGGCACTTTTGCAATCAACTACGGGGAAAATGAAACTTTCGTTGCACACAACCAAAATCCCAACTGCACTTTGGAAATGGAGTCGATGGAATGTTTTTAGCTTTTCCTCACACAACTTTTCGTGCCCCGACGAAGGAACGGCGATGCGAATGAAAAATGTCACGTTCGGGGGCTGCCTGACAGGTTACAGTAGAGGCGTCGAGGATGTCATTGTTTTAAATAATCCGTGCGTTTCGATTATTCGGGCGTTTGATTTGAAATGGAGCAAATGTGACCGTTGACCGTAGAAATCTGGATATTAGAAGCTACTTTCTTCTTTAACTATAAAGTACTTATTATAAAATACTTTATATTACACTGAATTTATTGTTAGCAATACAACTTCTTAGCAATTGCGCAAGGGAGAAAGAAAATTCAATTGTTGGTGATGGGTTACGAGGATTGTTCGATTACTAAATATTATTTGCCATTCAATCCCCTCATGATGCATTTTCTTTTCCAAAAACGGCTAGTCGATAAACGATTACGAAATGAGTTGTATTTTAATTTATTTTTCTTCGATTACAGAATTCAAATCAGTAACAAAACTTAGCAGAAAATGCCGATAAAACTCGTATGACCACTTACTACACAAGTATGCCGATAAATACTGTCAATTTTGTACCAAATTACGTTCCAATCAAGCTGAACGAACTATAGTTTATCAATTTTAAAACTATTCGAGTTCATCAAGTGCTTCCAATTGTCTTGCATAAACCTTATCAGCCAATACGCTCAAGTACAAGGAACTAAAACATAATTCACCTTCACTAACCCCACGTGCTCCACCGCCACCACACGTCTTAAACCTGGTCGCACACGGTCACGATCGCTTGATTGTCCTTGTTTTCGGCCGCCTCCTTGCCCGCCTGCAGCCGCTCCTGCTCCGCCGCGTACTCTTCCCGCACGCGCTCGAGCGCCTTGATCAGGTCCATCTCGTCGATGTCCGCATTGTTCATGCAGTCCAGCCGTTCGCGAAACTTGCGCGTCAGCTTCTTGCGATGGTAGTCCGCCTCGATGTCCTGCTTGGTGCGGGGTATGCGGAACCGGATGCAGCAGCACAGCATGATGACGACGCCGAGCACGGAGCCGCAGGACAGGAACAGCAGATGCCACACGCGCATCCCGAAGCTCGTTTCCGCCTCGAGGATCGCTTCCGCCTCCTGCTCGACACTCATCTCGTCGCCCATCGTCTCTTCGCTGTGATGTCGCGTCACTGGTGGGACTGGATTGCTGGACTAGTAAAAGGCAAGACACGGAAGGACTTTGTTGCGCACACAAAACGTTGGACGCCAAAAACCGTTATCGACTGGGACGGTTGAAGCCACACGACTGAAGCTCGGCCTGCGGGAAGCGTACGCCTTTACCAGGCGAAAGTCGTTCTCGCGTGTATGTGGGTGTGCGGACACATCAACACCCGAACCGAACGAGAACGCCACCCTCGGTCCGGTTCGGGTTATTATTTCATATCCTTTTCGCGCCCGCCAGCAGCAACAGGGTGTGCCCTTCCTTCAGGCCGAGGTGGTTGGTGGAATTAAGGAGTGTCCCACCTGCTGCTCATTTTATTACACACCAACCCCCCCCCCCCCCTTCCTCAGCCACACCCTTATCAACCACCCCAATCCTCATCCCCTTTCCAGACGGCGCGCGATGAGCTTTCCCTATCTTAACGTTTGCTATTCAAAAACATGTTTAGATCATCGTAGATATCGGGAGGAGAACGGGGTCGGAGGTGGTTCAACAGGAAGTGACACATTCTCGACACGATGACCTATGCAATGGGTGGGGGGGGGGACTTGGGGATGGCGTCGGCTTGCAGAGCTGAAACACGATTGGGGCGGCCATACACCCAGCGATGTAAAGTGATACGATGCGTTTCAGTAAAGTGATGACTTCCGGTGGCTCAGCCAGCAAAAAGGTCGAGGGGTGCAATTCGATGTAAAATGTACATTTCTTTCATTTGCTTCACACCAATCCACCGCAACGACCTCATTCCATCCTCATCCATCGAGTTTCACCTGCGTTTTGCTTTGTTTTGTTGGATTTATTGAAGATTGGTTGCATTCTTTTCGGTTTTCTCGATTTTTAGTTCATTTTTGGAGCTCACTTTTGCACAAGGTTTCAAGTAATTTTAACCCCCCTCTGTCCCTTCATCCACTGTGTCTCGGTCTGGGTCTTGCCGACCGACAGTACCGGTTTGAAGTGGAAACACACTTGTTAGGTTTTGCTGGAGAGAGAGCCTTGATTTCTGGGGGGGATGATGTAAAACACGTTCAAAGTATGATTATTAACTTTTTCCTAAGCATTTGCTCTACTGCAAACCAGATACGATGCGTTTTTCTTTTTCTTCTTGTTGTTTTTGGGAGGGATATTAACGAGAGCTTGAAGGTGGACACACACGCACACCGTTGATAGCGCAACGGAAAGCTACAGGAGGCAAAGGAGGATATCACATTCTATCCGATGTAGGAAGTTTTATCGAATGGGGCCCGAATTCGCTACTGCCTTTAAGATTGGGATGGTAAAAACGGGCTTGGGCATATGTGTCCGCATAAACCTTCCGCAAAAAGTCAATTTTGTGTATATAGGCGTGTGGTGGTGGCCATCCTTTCGCTTAGCTAGCTATAGAAAATGGGAGATGGATTTCTTTTTACATTCCATGGGAGGGAGGAGTGTTTTGGCTGGCGACGACACATTACGCAGGGTGTACTATTCCCGCCCGCAACGATAGCACCCTTTAAAAGGGACGCTTGCGCTAGAGGCAAAACGAGGAAAACCAAACACAAAAAGCAAGGCAAGGGCATGGTATTTGGCTTCGCTTTGCCTGGTTTAATGGTGTTGTGGTGTGTTGTGGTTGTTTGCCTGTTTGCCCCACTAAGTTAATATAAATGCACTGCAGGATTTCACTCTTAGTAATGCTCCTGGTCTTCCTTCCTTCCTTCCTCCGGGGGCCGTGGTTTGGGTGGCACGACCACACGCACACACAAACACACACGCACATCTCTCACTCTACATTCACTACAAACAACTGGAAGAATATGATCCACCGATCATCATCATCATCATCACCACAGTACACCGCAATTAGAAGCTCGATCGCCGCGATCCCAGGTTAATGGCCATCCCTCGCACCCAATCCTACCGTTAATCTTCTCTCTCTCTCTACCAGAAACGCGAACGCTACCTATAAATGAGGATCATTTCTTAACTATCTGTTCGTTTGCTAGGCTTGCTTGTTCTTAGTACTCATTTCGTCTCTCTCTAGTCATGTTTTTCCCTCCAGTTTCACTTCACCGACGGTGTTTTCGCACTAAAGGCTACTAGGTAATAATAATATTAGCTGTAGTAGTTAATAGTAAACAACGGCTTTTTTCTTGCGTGTAGTTTGGTAAAATTTGATGAGGAAAACAATCTATGCCCCACGTAACTAGTTACGGCCTCTCGTTCTCTCTCGTCCCTTTCGATTTTAGTACACCATTTTCTTCTCTCAATCGATTAGTATATTGCATTCATTTTGCTTTAATTCCTATCCAGAAGAGTTATCCCTTTTCTCTTCGGACTCTAGGGACCGCTCTTAATGGAGGGTTATTAATGCGCTTATTAATGTGCTAGCTCTTGCTTAATTTTTCAATCCTTTGCGCCATCATCTCCAACGAATCGGTATCTTGTAACAAACGATCACGCGCCTTCCATTACCATTAGAGCTCTCCTTTTTGATATCTCATTCGCAATTGATTAGTAAATTGATTAGTGTGTCTTCCGTTTTCTTCTTCTTCTTCTTCTTTGCTGCTTCTCGTCCTTTTTTCCCACTTTTGCCCGCACCAACCAGAGCAAACCACAGCGCCAACAACTTCAAGCAGCACTGACCATTGTTGTTCTGTTCGTTTGTGCGATTTTAGTTTTTAGCAGTGTGTGTGTGGCATTGCATGCGCTGTGTGGCTTCCGGATAAATGCGTCTTCTTACTCTACTCTCTTATGCCGTTCACCACGTTTTTTGCCTTGTCTGACTCGTGCCCTCTTTTTTTTAATTTTGCTCTTCCTTTCTTTTTATAAAATTAGTTATTCCTTAGCTTATACAGTAATTTTTTACTTGCTTCTCCCGTTCCTTACTAGCGTAGCTCTATTTTTCTCTTTCAATTAAACCACTCCTACACTTTTTCCTCTTGTTTTTTTGCAAAGCCGTTAAGAATTACATTTGGCCCTATTTTCCTAACGCTTTTTTTAGTTCTATTTGTTTACACGATACAGCTTTTTTCTTGTTTTGTTTCACATTGGCAGCGACGATTAAGAATGAATGCTACTGACTGTTTTTTCCTCTTATAATGGTGTGTTTGAATTTGCATCCATTTTGCGGCATGTGGGTATGTGGGTTGGTTCGAAATTGCATATTTTCGACTAATTTTTAACTATCAAATGTGTGTCAAACTTTGTAATAGGCTAAATTGTGGTGGCCTTTATTCCCCTTTTTTCTCGGGCTATCTCGGGTGAGAAGTTTAGAATTCTATTGTAACAGGCTAGGATTTGTTTGCTGTTAGCTTATATATACCACACACCTATGCACCATTTGCTCTTGTTGTGGCTTACGATTACTATTTCGTTGGCCGTTTCCTACACCGATGGGTGGTGGTGTACCTTTCGCCCCACCAAAGAGGAACACACTGTCGAAAACAATTGGTTACCAGCTTGAAAATGGTTTATTTGCTTACGATGCTTCGGCGAAGAAGAGTGGGGATGGTGGTTTGGTTTTATGCCTACCAAATCACGGACACTGCACTGTTTTGTCCTCGCGATAGCAGATTCGCCCAAAACCCACTTCCTTTACACTTACACTTCCTTCCGAAAAAAAGAGAGACCAGTTGGGATTTCTGCCATCGGTTTTCCCTCCGTTTGCGCTTTTCTCGTGCTGTCTCTTTTCCTCCTTTTATTAGGTTCGTTTTGAATACTTACACATTTAACAACTAGACGCGTCCGACAACTTCTAGAATCATTCTTTTCTGATGAATGTTCGGCCGCTGCAAAGGTGTGTAAAAAATGAACAAAACCGGTTATCACAATGTTGTCCAGACCTCGGTACCAAAAACTCCACAATGCTTACGTTATTGTTTTCTTTTCCGTAATTTTGGGCTCCGGTCGAGCACGGTTGAGCACCTTTAAAAACTCCGTCGTCTTTGCCCGCATTCGGGAGTGGATGTATGCCTTCGAACACTGCGGAGAAGTAGTTTACAAAAAGATAACATTAATCACCAACTGCCTTTGGTTTGGCACTGCTTTCCCCTCCCCCGTCCAACATACCTTAATATGATAATGCAAATAATCACGGAACATGTGAATTAAATTGATCGTGTTATCGCGCGTTTCCTTCGCGGTATGCCGTGGGAATAGTACTACAGTAAGAAAAAAAATGTCAAAAATCGATAAATAGGTTGTCGAAATAAAGCACTCAATCGAATCCAAAACCCCCGTCGGCTTGCTCAATCACTTACCGAACGTTACGTAGCCTATGTTCTCGCCGACCCGTGCCCCGGTATTGGCCAGCTCAAGCGGTGGCTCCCGGTGGGAGAATAATACTTGCGGCGCCGTGTGGGAAGCTCTTCGGCCCTCGCGCAGCTCCTGCATAAACACTTTCCCTAACACTACGTCGTCCTCGTCACGGAATATCGTACTAAACACGACGGTCACACGGTCCGGCTTTGCTTCAACGTACCTGCAATGGGAGTGGGAAGGGGATGGAATTAATTATCAAATGCAACAATTTTCTTTCACCATCCTTTCACTCGTACACAAAAAGGCTCAACACTTCCTGACCATTCAACAGTAGGCAATTTAGCTAAAACGTTCAAACGAAAGGATGGCGTACGATTCTAAACCCTCCCAACCACACTTACATCGTTTCATCGTTACGATAGTTAATTACTGCCCGCTTCTGGCCCTCGCCTTCGCCCTCGCCCTGCGACTGGAAGTCGAAGTACTTCTCGAACACCGACGCAAAGCAGTTTCGTTTGAGCAGGCCGATCTTTCGCACCGTTTCCTCCCAGTTTTCCGGTATGTTTTCCAGATCGACCAGCACCGACACGTTGTACCCGTCCTCGGGTGCTACCAGCAGGTCGCCATACTCGCGCTTCAGCAGCTCATCGGCACCGTGCTCCTGTAGCTGCTTGTAGAATTTCAGCGATATGCTCGTCTGCGGGAGAGAACGGGAACAAGCAGCAACAAAATAAATAAAACAATCATGTAGCATTTTAGATAGCTGAATGACGGGAGAGAGCAGCGAACGAACGAAAATTGGCAGCAATGATAAGAGGCCTAGTGCGCGTTTGGCATCGTTCGTTTGGATCGCTTCTTGGCATCAGTCCGCCACAAGGACATTCACACTACTTCTCGAACGAGCGACTCGAACACCGCGCGCGCCACACGGCCCAGTGCGTCGAGACACATGTATAGTTTTGCCGATAATCAATTGGATAATGGTGCTCTCGCTCCGGCCCCTGTCCTCATATTGTCTCAATTTTTGTCCCCATCCCCGCTGCTCTACTTTTACCCTTTTTGAGGGGTATTGCGGGAAAGTATTCTTTTTTATGCTTCTTTCTGCCGTGCAACTTTGTTTGTTTTTTCTTTTTTTGTCGGCTAGTTTTAACGTCCATACAGTACAGGAATACCTACTCGCACTTTCGTTTTATCGCCGTTTATGTTCGAGATGTGAAATAAAACTCCATCGAAGTCTGCTACCGTCACATCGATGGATTCCGCCTTGTTCCTACAATGGAGAAGAGATAAAAAAGGAAGCAATGCATCAGTACATTGGAAATGTATATTGTCCGGAAGAGACAAGCAAAACGACAGTAAATGGGTACGAATTAAACGAGACCACATGTTACTCGCTCGGGTAGGGGGGAAAGTTTCCCGTCACCAAGACGACGATGACAATGTTCGAGGGACGCTGACAAATGTTTTACTTATCGCGCGGGAGTTAAATGAATCATATGGGGATTCTTTGTAGAGTGGAAGCATTTGTGAGAATTGTAGCAATTGCAGTTGAGGGTAATTTTGTTTACAGGAAAGGAAACCTTGATTGCAAAAGGGCATGAAGCCGCGAATTGTCCTATTTGTTTGCTTATTTTGTTGTACCAACTACTCTTCGTTTCGCCATAACGAGTCCGTTACGTTTTTTTTTAATGATTTTTCATTTCATACATATTGCTGACTTGTCGATTTGATATTTGATATACCAATAAAAGCAAATGCAACATGAATTCAAGGGAACAAACCAAACCAAGTATGGTTTGAAGTGTTGGTGTAAATGCAGGTGTGACACCACCACTTCATCGATAACGAAAATTGCGACGAAGTTTCCTACCAAGATAAGATACAATGACGGTTCGATATGGAAACGGCAACCACGATCAACCCCACAAAGCGAGCAAAGTGTGTGTGTAGACGGGCAAATATTCGTTCTCCTGCCTTTCGAACGCATTCTATATTTGGAATGCATCTTACACGAAATGTAAACATGCACTTCTGCAATGCATCAATAAACAAAATGCATGAAAATCTTAAAAACATCGCTTCATTAGTCCCTTAACCATTACAGAGCCGATTCACTTGCGCCATCATTTTCAGTACGTTGCCTTTGCCTGCGGCGTTTCTGGTGGACGACCAAGAGGAAAAGATAAGGCAAGCATTAACAATCATCACACCCCAAAATAATCATCGAATGCGGAGCGTTTTTTTCAAACGGTGCACTAGTCTTTGTGTATGTGTCGGGTGGTCGTCGTCGTCTGTGGACTTAAGCGACCAAAAATTGCGCCGATAAGCGGGCGAGCGCGCGCGATAACAGCAACCACCGCAGAGCATTTTTCTGTCCCTTCAGCACATTTATCTGCCTCGGAAAGGGTGTTGGCTCGGTGCTTTTGAAACAAGAACCAAACGGTCCGTCCACAGTCGATGACATCGGAAGCATAGGAGGAAGGCTGTGCATGCGAAACGTGTCTGTTGGAGGGTTTTGCAAGGCTGTTTCTAAAGACTCATGCTTGCGGAACGCACTCATGATGCGTCACCGAGCAGAAAACATGGGCTAGCAGCAACACGGAGAGGGAGAAGTTTCCATTTTAGGCCATTAACATTATGCTTCCCATGCAGGGACACACAACTGCCGCGCTCCACCAATGTTGCAACAAACAAATCTCATTAATGTGGTTAGGCCTCTAAGCAATTTGTTTATGCTTTCATCCCCAGTAGCCATTGAGAGGGGGAAGAAGTGAAAAGAAGGGAGTTTACGTTGCCGCACAATGCCCGGCGATGACGTGATGATGATGACGATTAGTCGGTCGTACGCGGCGACGGATTACTCACCCTGCGATTGCATTCTTGAATTTCACTGTAAGCGTTTCCTCCACAATCCTGTTGTTGATCTCTAGCAGAATCATTTTTGCTCATCCAAAACTGGCAAACTGCCTTTGCCTCAACGATGGTGGTGGTGGTAGTGGTGGTAAGTTACGTCAAATTTGCCTTGTTTGCTGGTTTCGCTAACCCCGGGAAGGGATGGGACTTCCTTCGCTTCACTTCCCAAATTCGGCGCTTCTTTTTTTGCTGCCACTCCTTTCGCGTGATCTCACGATCGTCAGCGGCTTCCGCGAGAGCCCTTGTGTGTCGCTGGAAGGGGGTGGTTTCCACCCGTCTTACTTCAATGCACCAACAAATTAATTATAAAAACACTTTTCCACGCACACAACTTCTTTCAGCTCCCGTGGGGAGATGGTACGAACAACGGGGCCTTGCGGACAACGGCTTTGCACGACCCCCGCTTTTGGTGTGGGCCCTGCCTACTTGGATTCACTTTTTTTACTAACGCACAACCACACGCACCGCAACATCAGCACACACATACACACTGCACTGACACATACACACACGCTCGCTTCAGAGATACGATTAAAACCGTCTCCTTGGCGTGCTCCAGCAATACAGCAGCACACACACAAACACCAGGACGTCTTCAACGCGGTCTTCGCGGTCGGTCAATGCCGGGAGGACGTTCGACGGTCGGCGGCACCGCTCCAATTATCAGGCCAAGGGACAACCAACCACTACTACTACCCCCGTGTTGGAACGCGTTGCAGTTCCAGGTCCGTGCAGAGAGTGTTGGGAGGGGGAAATGAAAGCTAATCACGCTCGCTGCACCGGATCTATCGGTTTGCGTAGGCGGCCGTCTTTGTGTGCGTCTGTACCGAACGATGTAGCTGCACGGTGCACCCAATTTTCCGACTTTTCTCTGCACCTGGCGTGAAAAATCCAGGATAGCGCAAACACGATCGGCACGGAATTTTCGCTTCTTTCGGTCCCAGAAAAGTTGACTCCTCTTTTTTTATGTACTGTTGCCTGCTCGCTCCCACACTGTCGTGTCATCTGTTTGACAGTTGACACCGCCGCCCCGGGTCGCTTGGTTTACGGTGCCGCTTTCAGTTCTCAGAGCGCTTGTGCAATGTGTCGGATGCAGTTCTTGCTGGGTGGCGCGTTGAAATATTTCACAATTTCACAACTTTTTCAATAAATTATTGACCAAAAGCAAACAATCGTACTCGCTTGTGCTTAATTCTCATCCACATCCACTTATTAATAAAGAGACGAATCATGGTCTCTTCACCAGACTACAGCAAATATATTTTGTAACCGATCAAATTAATTGCATCCCGGGAACGGCTCGACCCGGTTCTTGCGGAGCACAAATTGGATTTTGCGATTCATGTCCTCGTTGTAAATAGATTTGCAGCGTTCAAAGTTGATGCGTCGTCGAGTCTGCAACAGAAACATCATACATCAGAAGGAAATTTCAGCAACTGATATGGACCGGCTCAACGTTAACACCGGGCCGGGGAGCTGGATTACCGTACCTGGAATGGCTTTTCGTAGTAACGAGTGCGTCGGTATTGATCGAAAATCTCCTCCTTGCCCAAAATGCGGTTCAACACTCGGCATGCCTCCTCGACGTTGTTGTTTTGCACCAGCACCGTGCGTGCGATGAACTTTGCGTGTCGCATTTTCACCTCTCCTTGGAACGACCGGAGCTGAAACAGAGATTGCATAAACAATGAAACGGGGCAGTGCTGGAAACGTCCAAACAAGACGTTTTACTATACTTTCCGATGCTTCACAGTAATGTAAATGGCTTCAATTTTCTATACAATGCACGAAAAACAGGTTCCAATTAGATACTTACACAGATTTTCCTAACTTTTTGCCCGCTCCCAGCGAGAGGTACGATAGGTTCGGTGCACGTTTCTCTGTTTTCCTTTCGCAATGGCCCAGTGACAGCTGTTTGTTTACATCATCGCTGGGAAGAGGGACGAAAAAAAAATACAAGAAAAAGCAATTGAAGCAATCAGAAGTGCACCGAGCGAGTGAACAGAGTCGGTCGAATAGAGCCGTTTCAGAGCCGCTGCTAAATAAAATGGCCAGCTCTGATTTGATTTACCAGTACAAAACGACATGCAACAAGCTGAAGAAGATACAGCGAGTGTTGATCAAGTAAGTTCCTTCGCCCCAAAAACAACTTCCTCTGCTACATTCATTGCAAAGCACACAAAACCCCCTTTTTCAGACGCTTCGGACCAAGTGTATCGGAAGTTTCGGACGAGTTCGGTGCGCTAGCGAACAGCTTCAACGAAGCATTCCAGCCGGAATACGCAGCGAAATGTTACATCGGCCAAAGCAAATGCGAAAAGCTTATCGGCAACGATACGGGCGAGGTCGAGGCACTGCTCCGCGCGGCACGATCCTTCCGCACCGCGCACGATAAGCAGGAGCGGCTGCGGGTGAGCAACATTGCCCACGCCTACCACGAGGGTGCGTTCCGCTGCTACACGCAAGCCCTTTCCCGCCTGCCCGACAAATCCGTCATCGGAGCGGCTATCATACGGGAGCTGAAGGAAATCAGCCCGAGCGTGGAGCTGACGAGTGATTTCAGCTCGCCTTGCCATCGGATCGCCGATCTGGAACGGTCGGCAGAGGAAAGTCTGGCCGGGCGCGATTACGTCGGTGCGTTTGAGAAGCTGTCCGAGATTTACGACGACGTTACCGAGCGAAAGTGTGAAGCACTGTATCAGGATGTGATGCGACGGATCGAGGTGTCCCGGCTGCTGTTGCTGTGCTTGCTGCAACTGCCCCCGTCCGTGCGGTACGATCATAAGTTTATCGAGCGGTACTCCACTGTCGGTGATGCCGGGCGGGAGTCGAGACCGGACGGAGCTCAGGCGGTTCAACTGCCGGAGGAGCTTGTCTTTCTGCTACAGTCGCTCGTCGTATCGTGTCAAGCGAAGGATGTGGAGTCGTTGACGGCGGTGCGGGATGAGATGTGTGAGCGGCAGGAGTTAACCAGCTCACAGCAAGCGCTGCTTAAGGAGGTCGTTGCTAAGTACAGCAAATGATATTAGATGAACCAGTTGGAGAGTGGCGTCTTAGTTTGTAAATGTTCCAACAAGCGGAACACAATGCACGTTAGAAAAAAAGACATTCACACATACACACACACATGTACATACAGTTACCACATGATCGCATTTTAAGCTGTGCGCAGAGATTACATTTAAAATCTAGCTTCTAGGAGGATATGCAATTATTGCCTATTAGGTTTCGAATTTCCCAAGTATTACATTCTCGGCATACAATGCGTCCCAAAAAGCGTACGGGAGGAGGGAACCCCGTTCAAATAAATATTGTCCTAAATCATACAAAAATGAAAGATTGTCTTACTATCTTAATAATATCTTCGTTACGTCGCAGACCGTGGTAAAAGTTGAAACCTTTTTGTGCGTGTATAATTTATTACCCATAAGAATACTCTACAATTGTAAAAACAACAAAGACATACCAATACACAGACTTACCCAAACGGAGTGGGAAATAGCAGAAACAGCCAAACGAAAAGGACACGATAGAGATGTTCCATTCCGAGAAAGAGACCGATACAGCGAGAGCTAAGAAAAGCTCAGGTAATTTATGTTTCCAATAGGGACCTTCACCGGGACAACCCTCAATTCGGGCTTACCCGTACGAAAAGGGACGCAAGGATGCAGGATTCTTACTGCATTCGCTCTGTCGCAACCGGTTCGTGTGCTTCGTTGGTATGGAAGGAGAATGGAGAATTGCAAGTCCCTTATTTTCCCAGTTTCGTGAATCTACCTACCTACCCGTTCGCTTTGCAACGTATTTTCCTACTACCTGCGCCACCCAGGTTCTTCCTTCACTACCAGCAGCACAAGGATTCTAACTGAGATTTTTTACCACCACTGAGAAAGGATCATATCGTACCCCGGTGGTATAAGAATAAAACTGCGAGCAAAAATCCCTTACCTTGCACTAACACAACCATGCATGCAGTGGGTCAAAGCAATCCATAGATGGTGTATAAAACGAGTTCAGAAAGGGGGAACACATCACACTTATTATTTGTTCACTCCTAGTACAGTACGTGTGTTTGTGTGTGAGTTGCCTTTTGTAATGCGTTAACGCTTATTCACGGAAAAAAATCATTCCTTTTTGTTGCAAAGGCCGCGTTTGTGTCATTCCCACTTCGTTCTTCAGTGGCATCGGAGTGCCAAATAGCAGCCTTGTACGATGGAAGCGCCCTACACATTTCAGGACCGTGACGCGGTAGTGAAATCACCGTACGAGCCCGCCAAAACGGCGTGTGACGGTGAGCCGCCTGCCGCAGTGTTAAAGAATAGCAATTCCGCCAGCAACGGTTCGGGGGAGACCGGGAAAACAATCGGCAGCCGACCGATTACGGCCTATTACCATCCCTCCGAGAAGCAGCAAACGGCCGCATCGTTAAAAACGGAAGACGACATCGGTGGTGGTGGTGGTAATTCGGGGGTTGTGGACCCACCCTGCTGGGCACTGATCGAGTGGGACACGGCCAATGAAGAGCCGAACGCGTACACGGTGATCGAGTCGTCCCAGATCGTGGACATTCCTTCGCACGAGGGCCGGTCGGATGAGAACCACAATGGGCCGCAGCGGAAGCGAGATGCCGGACTGTACACCGGAAAGTTGGTGCACGTGCGACGGGGAAGGTACATTATGCCGGCCACGATCGTGATGATATCGGGTGAGTGTTGCAGAATTTTTGTGTGTGTGTGTTTTTTTATTTGTAAAATATAAAAAAGTTTTAACACCCAAAATCTCCTTTTTTTTTACAGAGGATAGAAAGTTCCTCGAAACCGAACTCCAGGAGCTACGAGTTATGGTAGCGAACTGTTTGATGACGAAATCGGTTAACCAGGTGCATCCGTCGCGAAAGCATCACCTACCGCCCCTGATGTACTACGGAGGGCCGGAACATAACGATCGTCTCACACCGTCACACCAGAAACCGGGACTGCGGGTGTATGGTGGCGATGAGCATTGGATTGTAAGTGTTTTCCCTTTAATACTACTAGGGAAAAGGGACATTTTGAATTATCATTTTCCATCTTGTTTCCTTTATCCTCCAGTCCAACAGCAACGGTAAACGACAGCGGCGTGACTCTGTTTCATCCGTCACCAACAGCAAGGATAATGGCGGTGCTGGAAAGAGACTATCGACTGCCGCTTCCACCACCACGACCCAGGAGCCGAGTGGAGCAGCAGCAGGCAACGAGGAGGCCACAATTTCCTTCTCCTCCGACTGCTCGCACCAAACGGAATCGTCACCACCACCGCCGCCCCCGGTGCGCACGAAAATGGCCCGCTATACGCACGCCGATCGTCGGGCGCCATCGCGCCACGAAGCACCGCCGATGACGTTCGATCAGCAAACGCAAACGACCGGCGGCGCGTCGGATGCGTACGGCTCGCAGCAGCAGGACGCCCACTTTGCCCGCGTCCTGTCCTACCTGGAAAGCATTATGGCGGAGCAGAAGAGCTGCCGGATGGAGAGCGACTACAACCGGAAGGTGATGCAGGAGCTGCACGAGAAGCTGGTCGACCAGCATGCGTTGCTCGCGGACATGCGGAAGGAGCTGACGGCGCTGCACAAGAAACAGCAGCCGAGTGGCAAACAGAGTTCGGGTGACGTCATGGTGGCAAATGTGGTGCCCGAGAGCAATGGGAGCGTCTTCTCTTACGAGACTACCAGCACCAACAACAACCACATTGTGGTGAGCAGTTTGAATGAGAACGGTTCGCAGCAGTGGCTCAAGTTGCAAAGCGTAAAACGGATCGCGGGCGTGGGTCAGCAGCAACCGGACCACACCACGTCCAACAGCAACCAGAGCTGGGCATCGTCGTCGGTTGCCGCGACAAGCAACAACACAACGACCACTGCCGCCGCGGACGATTCGATCGCGAAATCGTGCTCCGAATCGACGGCTAACAACACCACCACCATGTTCGTGGAGTTTGAGGACGAGATCGTCAGTACGATCGGCAACTCCAGCCCCAACTCGTCGTCGACGGTGGCAGTGCAGGAGCTGATCCGGGACGATTGGAACGATTCGTTGCAGGACAGTGAAGCCGAACAGGGCGGCGGCGGCGATAAGGGGAAGAGAACGCGCACCAGCAGTACGGCAGTCCGCCGCAGCGTAAAGAAACCGGCGAAGGAGATGTTAGACCTAGATCCCACCTCAGAGAAGGTCCCGCTCGGCAGCAACAAGACGCTGGTGCCGAAGCGTGCCCTGGAAGCGGTCCGATGGCACAGCTACAAGTTCGGTACGCGCAAGCTGCTGCAGATGCTGTTTACGCGCGAAACGCTGGCCACCTGTTCGCTCAGCGGACGGCCGTGCCCGGCCCGGATTAATGATGTGGGCCGGCCGGTGAAGGGAGCGCTGCCGCCGAAGGTGGTGGCCGACATTGTCGAGTACGTGATGAAGAAGTGCAACGTGGAGGAATGCCATGTGCGGGGCGTCATCACGAACAAGTGTGCGGATGAGAACAAGATGCTCCGGCAGCGGATGGGCATGCAGGAAAAAGCCCGCACCAACAAACAGGCGGACGATCAGGCCGATTGGTACGACAAGGAAAACGTAGGCGCAGAGCATTAGGGAGGAGATGCAGGGAAATTGTTGGTGGCATTGTTTATCGTATTATTTATCCTTACCTTTAAGTAGTTCTCGCACACGAGCTGCGGAAGATAGGGTTTCTTTCTCGGACTTTTCGGAAGCTATTTCGAATTTCTGTTCTCACAATTTTGACGATAAGTATCTGTAAAAGTACAACATGAGTTTGAAATATGTGTTGAAACAAGTTAAACGAAGAATTTACGTATTCGGATTATTTTAAATAAACAAAAATGGGGACAACAAAATCATCCCTGTCTCTCTTGTTTCAATCAATGTGTTTGTTTGTTTTTTTTTCAATCGCTTTCTAGTAACATTAACCAAGTTTTACCATCCTGTGTCTTTACTTTCGTTTTTTTAGTTGTGTGTATCCTTCTAAATCACGACATCACGCGATCGTCTAACATTTAACACACGAGTCCACAGTGTTCCTTAGCGCGTGTGTCACTAAGTAAGGGGGGGGGGCACAGTCACCCTTCGGAGTGACTGCCAATTACTATCAATCGCTTAAGTTTGAATATTTTAACAACCAGACATACACACACGCACACATGTCGGTTGTCGCACGCTACAGACAGCACGTTTTTAATTTAGCCTACTTGGGGTTTTCTTCTTTTCTACCTTGTCGCGCCCTCCTCGATCGAGTGCAGCATTGAACCACGCGTTACGAACGTGGAAAGTAGAGTTTGTTGGGGGGAGGGCTTTGCGTTTTCTTTTCTCATAAAATCGTTTTTAGTAGATAAGTTTATAGGCAGATTCACGCTACTATTATTAGAAAACACCTTACTGATCACAATTTGTATAAACTGGCCCATTATTTCATCGACAGCAAACACACCCCGAACAAGGGCAACGGGTGAGTGGCGCGTTGAGTGAGCTACGAAAGGAGCGTTTCTTTTGCCGTACACACCGCACTCCCTTGTACATAATGGGCAGAAGAGCAAGATCGCCTACAGTCAAAGGAGAGAACAATGATTTTTGAACACAATGTGTGTGTTTGTGTGTGTATGTGTTTAACAAGCATGCAAACTATTTCTATTTCGAACTGAACGGGAGTCCCCATCCATTGCTACTACACCCGCCCCCCGGGTGGGTGTTGTAGTACACCACTATTCCTGTACGATGATCGTGTTTTCCGTATCGCCGCCACACTCTTGTTGCTTCAGCAGCAACGCGTCGTCTAGGATTTGCTTAATTTTGTCACCCAACCGAATGCCGTCGTCACCGTTGTCACCCTCGATCGTCGGCGCCGGGTCGCGCGATGCACCGGTCGGTTCGGTGGCCGGTGCCAGGACCGCGACCGGAACCTCTATCGTCTGGGTGCTGAGCAGATTGTTGCTACCCGGTGGATAAATGGCACGGATTACAATGGGCTGCGCGGTAACGACGAGCGATGATGGCGGTTCGTCGGTCGCGGTCGCCGGCGGTTCGGCTGTACCGTTGGGGGTGGTGGTCGGCACGGCGGCCGTCGTGATTGGCTTGCGGCGAGGCGTATCCTCCGGCAGCTGGTCGATCGATTCCTGCGACTGGTACATGGAGGACGACTCCTGGGACGGTAGCTCGGACAGGCTGGTCTGCTCCGTGTGGATGCCACTGTCCTGCGAGCCGTTCTCGCTGTTTGTACTATCCGTTTGTGGTTTATTGTTGCAGTCCTATCGTCCGGGAGCAAAGCCATATGTTCAAGAAGCGGCAGAAGAGAGAGATATAAAAAAGAATACAAATGTTACAAATGATTGTTTGTGCATTAAGAAGTAGGTGGTCTAGAAAAGGATGCGAGAGCTTTACGGTTTGGAGTGGCTGGTTGGTTTTTAGTTTAACATCCTAACAACAGTTTTTTTAATGACAAAAAAGGACACAAACACGTCCTAGCATGATGGTGATGATGATGATGAGGGTTGGTAACATACGATGAAATGAAACGTATTCGACTATTTGGGCGACAAATAGTGACGGTGAAGGTGCTATGGTATTGGGAAAGTAACCACCACTTGTAATATTTTCACAACATCGATCAAACAGAGAGTACCATACGCATTGAGATATGATGAGCAGTGCTGCAAAATGTCACTGTTAATGTCGTAAAAAAAATCTGACTGAAACCAAATCCATGTCATCGTTACGTTCTCAATTGTGTTAATCAGAGGTGATACTCAAAACGATTGGTGTGACCAATGCATGCTTCGTGACATGTTTGCGACCAACGCTTGGTCAGTCTCATTTTCATGACTTTTTTTACTGTGATCAGTTCTGCAAAATATCACTCACATAGTCATGACAAATTCCGACTAAAACAAAATCATATCAGCGTCACGAGCTCTACTGTGATGATCAGAGACGTGACTCACACAGTCGTTGCGACATTGTATGCAACCAACTCTTGGTTAGTCACTTGGCTGCGACATTTTCACTCGGTGATCATCACGATAGTTATGAGAGATATGCGGTGCTTGTGAGTGGTTCCAAGAAACAACATGAGCATGTTTTCTCGCTCTGTTTGACCCGACAACCAATCAAACTCTCGCTCTGTCGAAAGAATGCTCATTTTGTTTTGCTTGGTACCACACGCCAAGTATATTCCAAGAATGTCGTGATTATCATCGACAGAAAATGTCGTGACCAAGTGAGTGGCCAAGAGTTGGGCGCTAAACAAAATGCCACCAAGCCTGTGATTGATCCACTAACTGTTTGAGTCTCACCTTTGAACATCTCAGTTGTTTACGTGAGCTGATTTGAGCTTCGTTTCAGTCATGAGTGTTGGTGACCGAAATAGTGGCATTTGGCAGCACTGTTCACAGCAAGAAAAAATCGTCAGTCAGAGTATCGGGTTTGACTCAAGCTCTCGCATGTCGTGTTCGGCATGTCATGACGCACTTTCATTGAGTATCAGCAATGAGCATCAAGCTACCACAGACATGGCCATTGTTTTCGTTAGTGAACATCTCGTGATGCTCTTGACATTTTGCAGCATCATGAGTGATTCATTTTTGTTATAATTCTAGATATGTAAAGTGCAATGTGATGATCGTGACACGGGGATGATGATTTCAAATGAAGTAAGAGAGAAACTATTGCAACTATTTCCGGGACAGCATCATTCTTTGTTAGATAATTAGAAAGATTCGTTGTTACACATGACCATTCTAGGACCGGAATGTTCATACCTCCGTAAAGTTGTTCGATATTGTTAATTGTTAATCAATGTGTTATAATCCCTCACGGAGGCATGAATCCACCAGTTCAACCGAACAAAGATCGATGGGAAAGTCTAGTGACAAGAGAGAGAGAGAGAGTGGGAGAGAAAGAGAGATCCACACACGGCTACAGAGCTAGAGATAGTAGTGACGAACCAAACCAAACGCTTAAACAAATGTTCAAACACTAGAAGGAAAACTATTTTTTCCAACATTGCTCTAACGTTTTCGAACG
The DNA here is from genome assembly GCF_017562075.2 of Anopheles merus. Classification (NCBI taxonomy): domain Eukaryota; kingdom Metazoa; phylum Arthropoda; class Insecta; order Diptera; family Culicidae; genus Anopheles; species Anopheles merus. Next base: position 27,510,378 of record NC_054084.1, on the reverse strand, counting down.
ATTACCAGAGAACGAAGAATTCGGAACTGTCAACACAAGAACAACAAAAAAGGGCTAGTAACAAACAATACGAGAAGAAAACAGGGCTAGCGGGTTTGGGTAGCGTATTATTCACTGCGTATCTAAACAAAGGAGTAGCTTACACACATTACACGATCGATATTACCTGATCGGAGAAGAAAGGATGAGGGCGGGAGGGGGGGGGGGGTGAAGTGTTCGCGGGAGTAAGGAACGCAACAATTGTGGCGGGTGTGCAAATTCAACAACGACACAACAGGGCAACGCAAGGGCGTATTTTAACGATGTGGAGAGCGAGAATGGAACTAAAAAGTTTCAGGATCGACAAAAGGATTGATCGTAACAGAACGAAGTGTGATCGTATCGCTTCATTCCCCGATGGTGGGCATTCCTTGGGCTGTTGAAAGGGGAGGACAGGGTTGTACGGCTTTGGGGGTAGGTTTGGAAACAGCTCAACAGTAGGGATTTGCAACACCCCAAATATTGTTACCGCCGTTATTGATCGATTCGATGATATCTTCGATCGCCTACAGCGGGAGCAGAGATTTGATTGTAGAATTGCAGTTTAGAAAAAGGAAGAAGAAAAGAGAAATCGTTTATCAACGAGGTATAGTGGTTTGTTAACCTCAAAAAAAAGAGATTATGAGAAATATGTAGCACACGATCGTGTCGAGGAAGTACAATATAGAAATTGTTGTTTAATTGCTAGGCGTGTTGTATCGGTTTAGTATCAACGATTGAAGTTTATCGAGTGACATTTTGTTTTTATATAAGATGCACGCACAGGTAGAATCGATTCAATGTAAGCTAGCATAAATACATACAAGTTTATCGTAATGTAGTAGAAATAGAAAATGAAACGAATCTATAGAACTAAGGGACAATACACAGAGTAACTATTTTATACTCTGGTCTGCTAAATAACAATATCATTGAAGAGTGTGTCGAACTGTCAAAAATAACGAAATTACCTCACGCACTAAATCTCGCCAAATTCATTCTTACTAGCAACAATCTACGGAGTGTTTAAACACAAACGGCAAACGACACTATAAGAAAAAAAAAATCTTTACAAACTGCAACGGGTAAGCTTGCCGATATGATTATTATTATTATTGGATTTACAAAGTCGGGCGTCTAGTGTTCAATTCAAACAAATCGCAAATAGATTCCAAATCGACCAAACACAACACTACGCTTCCTAGAACGGGATGAATTCAATTCGACAGTTAAAAGAAAGAAAAAACAATTATTCGGTTGCCAAAAAATGCTTCTTCAACTGGTTAGAAAAAGCAAAAGAAGACAAAGAAACAAAATCATAGAAAATTCAAAGAAACAAATTCACTCAAAAGGGTAAATCAAGAAAAGAAAACTCAATGATAAAACCAAACCACTGCCGCGTTCTGTGCGGAGTGGGGTACGCAAAAACAAAAGGGTTACAAAACAATAAAATAAATTATACAAAGTGTAATAAAAAAAAAACAAAAAGAGCACAAAAACATCAAAAAAGATGCCAAAAATGAAAAGCAACCTGTAAACAAAAAAAAACAAAGGTGATGTCACACTTACGACCCTGTATCGTTCGACAACGCCAGTACGCAGCTCGGAACGCTGACCAAATATCCTGTGCTCACACATTTGTTTTTTAGTGCGCGCATCGCGTGTGCATGCGCATCGGCGGTTTGTGTGATCGTGTTGTGCACAGCAACACGAAAGTGCCCGCCCCCAGTGCGTTCACACACAGATCACATAGTTGGCGGCGCATAGTTTTTTTTATTTCACGCAGATATTGTAAATGAATTTGATTTTTTTGTTTTTGGTTTTGTTTGAAGCGTTTTGATAAATAGACGCAAAAGCGACAACACGCAAAATGATGCGCATCATACGAAAAACGGTTCGATTCGTCGACAACAAGAGGAGCGCAATAGAAAAGGGTGGTGAGTTGTTGGACACCCCCATCATACACATCGAAAGGGTTTTTGAGATAACAGTAAGAGAAAAAGAAATATTAAGTAAAAGCATGTAATTTTGAATTTGTTCAGTATTTGACGGTTATAGCAAGAGAAAACAGAGAAATAGAAAGAGAACTTGTGTGTTTTTGTTTTTTTGTTTGTTTTGCATATGTACAGTGGAGGACGAGGGTTTGTAGAATATATAGTTGAAAACGGTGAAATATAACAAGAAAATTGTTTCGAAAGATAAAAATTAAACGTAACTGGAGTAGAATGTGTAATTTGTAGAAAGAAGAAGTCTCAAAACTAGTAACAAAGATAGAAAGAGAGAAGTAGAGAGAGAGAGAGCAAGTATAAGAGCAATAAGTAAAGAAGTGAACTCGTGTGTGTTGAGAGGATCTTTACAAAATGAAGTAAGTAAAAGTTATTTATGAGCGTGTTGTGTTGGCTATCGGCAAGTCCAACCGTAAGAGAGTTAGACACTAAAAGTTGTGGCATATTGGCAAATCATTTTCAGTAAACACGAGAGTGCACGGTATGTGTAGGTGCTTGTAGTGCTGCTATTGTGTTAGGATTAGCAGTGTCCATGGTATTATGTGTGTGAGTGTGTGTGATCTCTTTGGGTGTATTAACAAACGGGGTATGTACGGATGTGTGTTGAACAATAGAACATTTGTTTTTTACATGTATGTATGTGCCCTCCTGCGAACAAGTATCTGGATTTGAAAAGGCCGGATGTTTTGTTTGAGTGATTTCGAAGCACGAGACGATCCAGATACCTCCTGGAGAGTAGCGCGAATGCCCTCTGTGGACACCGTACACCCTACACCGTCGTACTTACCTTCTTTAGCGTGCTGGGCGGTACCTGCAGGTGCACCTTTCGCTCACAGAGTGACTGCAGCAGTGCGATACCCTCCGACCGGTTATGGCCGTACCGGTGCTCCCAGGCGTCGAGCAGCCGGTTGTAGTACCGAGGATTCTCGGTAAACCCAATGTACCGGTAGCTGTTCGGGGCCGGCAGGATTCGCTCCAGCGGAGCACTGCGCGCTAGCTCGTCCTCCGTCAGCAGCAGGCAGCGCACATCGTCGGGCGTTAGCTCTTCCAGTATTGTGTTGAGATACTAAAAGCAAGCAGGGCGGCAAAAGGTTAGCTCACTGGGGGAGCGATACATTGGATGAAATCTTACATCTTCCCGCGCCATGTCCTTCTGGATGAATTGGGTGTGTTTCAGTCTTTCGGTCTTAGACAATCCCGTCGTGTAGATGCGCTTGTCAAAGCAGAGCGGGCCCTCCAGTCCCTGCTCCTTCAGTATCTCCTTCTGCTCTGCCATCGGTATTCTCGGGGGAACCTGCGAAAGCGGAAACCAATTGAATGCTTTCCATCCGCGCCAAAACGGGCTTCAACACACCAACCTGATACATCACCGTGTTAAGCAGCGCCTTCACCAGCGGCCCCTTCACACACAGATCCAGGGACGATGCCGAATGCAGCGAGGGGGAAATGTTCACCTCGAGCAGCCACGGCACCAGCTCCGAGTCGAGCAGCACATCGATGCCGAACAGCTCGTAGCAGTTGTACTTGCTGCCCACGTTCACCTTCGACATCGCGTGTATCGAGCCCTCGCCGGCCAGCACCGTGCGCAGGACGAGATTGCGCAGCGCCCCCCACAGCCGGTCCACATTGATGCCCTGCTCGGCAAAGTACGACCACAGCGACTTGATCGTCCACTTGTGGCCCTGGCACGCGTCCGCATCCTCGTTCTGGGCGTAGTTGTTCGACAGCTTGTTAATACTGTAGTTCGTTAAATGCATGTACCGGTCGCTGAGCGTTTCCGACTTCTCGCTGTACTTGACCGACGCGAACCGGGCTAACCCGTCCGTGTGCATGTACACCCGCAGCGGGTTCATCGACGTGACCAGCACGTACAGGCGCAGGTCGAACTTGCTGCCGTTGATCAGCAGCGGCCGCTCGATGTACCGCTGCACGATCAGTGGCTTCCGCTTCGGTATTTGCGACCAGCGGTTCACCACCTTGATGCCGGTGCCGCGGGCCGACGCCGGCGGCTTGATGATCCACTTGCAGTTGCGCTGGTTGTACCGGGGCCACATCTGGCGCAGCATCTTCAAGTCCTGAGGTATGATGTAGGTGCGGGGCATGAAACCGAACTCCTTCTTGCCGTGGCGGTTCATCTGCGTCTGCAGGTTGCGCCACACCCGGTCCTTCCGCCCGATCTGGAAGCTGCCGGGCAGGTGGTTAAACTTCTGGTACGGTCGCAGCGTCTTGAACAGCGTGCTCTTCATGTGCCGGCCCCAGATGCCGATCCAGTCGTTCGTTTCTGTGTGCAAGGGAGAGAGAGATAATGCAACATGTTATGAAATAAAATCGATAAAATTATGCAAACAATCCATCCCTCAGCGCCACTTACTTTTTAACAACCTAAAGCCACTGTTTAGCAGCACCTTGCGCACGACGATCGGCGTGATGAGCGTCAGCTTCCACTTCAACACCTTGTGAATGGCGGGCGGCATCGGCGGGCCCTTCTCCTCGTGCGTCGCAAACGTCAGGTAGGGAGGGACGTAGGGAAACAGGCTCGGTGCGAGCGGACCGGCCGGTGCGTACCCGCCCACGACACTGCCGATCGACGTAACGGCCGGCGCCCTGTTGCCGAGCGACGGCGACGGCGAGCCCGAGTGGGACTTTGGCTTCTGGTAGGCCGCGGCCAGATACGACCGATAGTTATCCTCCGAGTCGGTCAGCGAGTCGTCCAGCACCTCGTCGCTGCTGATCGCGATCTCGTCGTCGAGATCGTCATCCTCCCCGTTACACTCGTCGTCCAGATCGTCATCATCATCGCCCGCATCCGACTGGTCGATCGTTTCCGCGTCGAGGTCCTGCGTGTGCACCGATTCGCCGCCGCTCGTGCCGACTGAAACGCCGGATGGTGTCGGCGACGAGCTGCCCGTATTGTGTACCACGCCAATGATGGAGGAACCGGCGGTGCCCTTTGCTTGTGGTTGCGGGGAGGCTGATTTGCGTTTCGTTTCGCCCGGGACGGACGTGCCGACAACGCCGGTGCTGGTCAGTGTGCTTGCCAGTTTGGGCTTTAACCGGTTTATGCCGACACGGTTCGCTCGCACGGTCACTTTGGCCGTTCGGGACTGGCCGGTGGCAGTGCCGGTCAGGATCTTTGCCGGTTTGACACGCTGCTGCTGACCGGAGACGGTTCTGCTCGAGGATAGCACATGATCACCACTAACATCCATCTCGTCGGCTGCGTTTACCATTTTTGAGGGAGGTGAATCTTTCGAACAGTGCACCGGTACGCACGTAATAACGGCTGACGATGATAAAGACGATTCGCTACCGATGACCGTGTCCTCCTCGCCGATTAGCATGGCGTACGATTCGTCCGCTTCGAGTGTTGGCGAGATGGTGTCACGCGTTCGTTTCAGTGTGTTCTAGAGTTAGAAAACAAAAAGAAATGTTTAATAAACAATCAAAGCACTCTTTCCGCATCCTCTCACACTCACATCTCTACTGTATCGAAGGTGATGAAGGTGATGATGATGGTGGTGGCCGGCCGTGCGCTGGCCCGCGAGCAAACTACTACCGCCGCCACCGCCGGCACCGAAGCCGGCACCGTTCCTGTGGGCACTGTGGTACATAAACTCCTGCGGTTCCGATTCGCTCCGGGCGCGCAGCTTCCGCCCGCTGCTGCGCTCCAGTATGGTGGCGCGCGTGGCAAAGTTGGCCTCGAGGTTGCGCGCGAAGCGCGACTCGAGCTGCAGCTCGTTTGGCACGTAGTAGCCCCCGTTGCGCCGATCCTTCCGCAGCCCGTCCAGCTCGCTCATGTACACATCCTTCGCGTTCACGCCCGCCCCGTACAGATGGTTTTGTGCGACGTTTTCCTTCGCCTGCTGCTGCTGCTGCCCGTTGCAGCCGATGGCAGTGGAAGCGCTCGTTGCGATCGTGGGCAGCAGTTCGTGGGTCGCTAGTGGCAGTGGAACTTTCCGGTTTCCCGGGTGTGGTTGCTGCTGCAGGGCGAACGATTCGATGTACAGGCCGCCCGGTCCGCCGGCAGGATGATGATCGTGCCCTGGGGGGAACTTTTGCCTATGTTGGCTACTGAGGTGCGCAGGATGGTGACCGTGACCTTGGAGGGTGCTCTTTTTCGAGCGGCTTTGCTGCTGGTCCGCCGAACCGTACAGGAGCGGTGCCATTGGAAGACTTTCGCTGCGACATCTTCGGCGCAGCGGTGGACCGGCGGTCGAGGAAGGGTTCGGCCCCGTAAGCTGGTTTTGCTTTAGCGATTGCAAACGAACGGTGGAGCTTCCGTTGCGCGCATCGCTACCGTACAGAACGCCACCGACGAGCGGTTGTTGCTGTTGGGAGGAACTTGCTGCTGCCGTTGGCGACCCGTTCTGTTTGAAGTCCATTATGGTGGCAAATTTAGTTGTTATCTGAAATAGATTTAAACAAACGACGGGAAACAATCATTAGCATCATTGGCAACTGATCGTGTGTTTGCTTGCCGCCGCCCCCTGTATGCTTTTTCACGCCAAAAACACACAGACACAGGGGAAAGCGAATTAAAAAGTAGCAAAAAGGCACAGTTCGTTCATTACACTTTGCAGCAACCATACGCAGCAGGAGTACAGCAGCGTGACGAGTATTTTAAGAATGCTTCCGACCATATTATCCGGTCCACACCGCTGCTCAAAACTGGTGTGGTGATTTGCGCTTTGCCCGGTCGCGTAACCACGCTAGGCGCGCGTTGTGACCGTAATAGTGGCGCGCACGAGAGAAGATGACGAAAACCTTACACCCGTTACACTTATGACTTGCGGGCCCGTTATGACCTGCCCCCCCGAACAGGAGTGACTGCACCACCGGAAGACACACCGATTGAGTGTGCGTGTGTGACGTGTTTGCGAAAAACACGTGGTCTAAGCGCACTTTTAGGTTGGAACCCCGCAAAACAAAGTAAAAAAACACCACGCGGTTTTTTCTTTTTTTTTACGGAACCCCAACACGTCGTTGCCCGCTCGAATCACGCTGGTCTGGTCGGCCCGCGACCGTATGGTGAACTGTGTGGAACCCGCGCCGTACTAGCAAACGCGCAATAATACACACAAGCGCACACGCGAGCCGGCGTTTGGAGAGGGAGAATCATCATCATCACTCTCTTATCTGGTGCTTGTGTCTTTCCGCTCCTGGCAGCACATGTTGGTGTATAGCGTTTGTTTCGCTATTTGCTACCCCAACCAGACCGATTATTGCCACAACAACAACAACACCGATCTCTCTCGTTCGCCTGCGCGCACTCTCGCAGGTCGTGGCGGCGTCGACGGCGCACAAAATAGAAGGCGGAAGAAGCCTGACCCTGACCACTGTGTGTCCACGAAGCAAGAGAGCACACACACACACGGTGTTTGGCTACACTACCTACGTTACGGGCTCTACTTCTATTCACCTGTACGAGAGGGTATGCACTGCGCGCACGATTAACACCTTTTATCGTGCGTTTGAGCCTCGTTGGGTGCGTGTAAAACTGACGACGTCGACGCGCGCTCGTTTTGACAGCCCAAATAATACAACCACGAGGCGGCAAACCTGACGGTGCCGCACGGAAACAACACTAGAAAGAAACGAAACAACTCACGGAATCAAACCCATAACACGATGATAGCGTGCTTAGGGGATTGCTTGGCTTATTGCTCTCCCTCTCTCTCTCTCTCTCTCTTCGTTCGCTCTGGATTAGAAACTCGTACCCAAAACAGATTCCGAGCAGTTCTTGGGCCACCACTTGATCTCGAAGGTCTCTCCTAATGGCGGCAGGGTCTTTGTGTGTTGTGTCGGTTTGCAGTATGTTTCACCAACACCAAAGCCGCGTTTTCGGGAGGACAGTCCACCAACAACAACGCATCACACAACACGCATTCGTGTGCGGAATGAAGGTAAATTTCGAAGCTAGCGACCGCGTGTAAAATGTCCTACTAATTGACAGCAGCGAAATACGTCGATACGTCAGTGCTGACTATGTTTTTTTTTTTTTTGCGGGAGCGAAATTCGATCCACACCGAAATAGTGCGGGATTGCACGAGAGGTACACAGTGTGCAAGGTGGGTGTACGGAGGTTTACAAGTATGGTAACCTTGTGCGTTTACAGAGAAAGAGAGAGGTTAGTCATTTGAACTCAACTATGGAACCGAATTGCCCGTCAGTTTCGGTTATTTAAAGGCAACGTTTCGAGGAAACGATAATAATTCTTTTACTGTTGATCAAACACAATCATTGTTTATAGTTTCTACTAGTTACGATTAGCATTGTTTCCTCACGCTCGTGTGTGTGTTGTAGTGATGTGTTTTCCTGAGCGCATTCACGATTCCGATCCGACTGCGACTATAATTAGTCCGATTACGACTCTGGTAAAATGGAACCACTAGATCCGCCCGGAGTCGTCCCGAGTCGTCCGGAGTCGTTCCGAGTCGTCGGAATCGTCCGGAGACGTCCGGAGACGTCTGGAGACGTCCGGAGTCGGAGTCATTCGGAGTGGTCTAGAGTCAATCGGAGTCGTCCGGAATCGGAATCGGTCGGAGTCAACAGGAACCGTGTGGTTTAATGTGCTTGTGATCAAGCATTTCATTTCCTATGTTTTTTTGTCTTTCACTTTTCGCGTGCACTTCGTATATAGGCCTTTGTTTCGAAGGCCAACTCTGACTGACTCCGAACGATTGCGGACGACTCCGGGCAATTTCGGACGATTCCAAACGACTCCGGATAATGCAGGGCGGACCTGCCTTCCGGATTCGATTCCGAATTTATCGGAGTCGGATCGGAGTCGACTTCGGATTTTTGCTAACTTTACCCACCACTAACTTAGGGTGGATGTTATGAAAGCTGAATCCCAATGATTCATTCGCCCATTCGCCGCCGCACAACAGCTGCATCGCGTCATCATTCTCATCCTGCTGCTGCTCTTGTGCAGGGTCGCGGGTTGGTTGGCTGCCCCCCTCTGGCAAAGAAATTGACCGTACCCCTACCCCAACCCCGTAGTAGTTCGAGTGACCGGATTTTACAAATTTGGCTCACATTTTTGACTGCCCGATCGGAACGATTAAGCGCAAACAAGCGCGATCGGTAGAGTTTGTAGAACGATCGTGCGCCGAGGCGGCAGCGACAATTTATCTCTCAACACAGCCAACACACTCATCCACCCCCTGAGTAAGCGCAGCAGCAGTAGGTAGGCTCGTTTGGCGCGAGAGGAATGACATCCCGCCACCGGCCGAGTGTCGCGCCGCCATCGACATTGACCGCGTTTATGCATGGTGCTGTGTGTGTGCTCGCGAGCGCCCGCTTTATCGAAGGCTTGTTTGGTGACAGTTGTCTTTCGTCTGCTCTCTGTCCGTGTGGTGGCGGCGTTCGCGATGGGGAGGTGTTGAGTTTTGTGCGCGCTGTTCACCCGACCCCGTATTCATTCCACCTTCGATGGGGGCTCCCCTTTAAGCTGGATATATACATGGAAGTTGATTCAATTTCAAGGTTAACTGAGCGACGACGACGACGACGTCGACAACGGACGGTGTTGATGGTTTGGTATTTTTTCATACCTCGCATTCCAATCCAATCCGTAAAGATGGGACAGAGGAAAGGTGTCACTAAGTGAGAGTGAAAGCCGGTGCCCCCTGGTAGAGGGGACTAACGAATCGTCTTTGCAATCTCTTCGCGCGGACAGCTAAGGCAAACATTCTAATGACAGCAAGCCTTAGTTCCGTCCGTGCATCATTAGCGTTTCCATTGTTAGTTTGGCAATATTTATGAATAAAGAACAAATGGAATTTTTCCTCTTTTGATTATATCATTGTAAAAGAAGTGAATTTTTTTGCACTATTTTTTCCACATTTTAGATTTGTTTTTTAGTTTTAATAGAATATTTAACATATTTTGTCATTTCTAGCAAAGGCATTCCCATAATATGGAGGCTGTCTGTAAATAAAATATCCAAAATTGAGCCTCTTATATTATATGATATTATAATTGTTAAAGTACACATTCCTAGAAATGATTCAAGATTTTCACTGTGTTCAATAATCACCCTACGATGCAAATCGGAATAAAAGGAAAAACAAGCTACTTTTCTAAGAAAAAGCCAAACCACATTAATCTCACCCTCGTACGGTCTGACATATTCCAAATAAAAAAAGTGAATATAGAAAAATGGCTTCTGCCAGGCACGACATTGGCCCCTGAGGATGGAATATACAAAATATTCACCTAAAAAAAACCAAAAATGTTCCTATATTTTCACGTCTGTTCATCCATGGAAAGAAACAACAACAAAAAACCATAGCAATATTTGCAGCAAAACAACAACAAAACGACACTCGAAACATACAACAAACAAACTTAACAACCTACGCAACGCACATCACATCCTTGTAGTCCCCGGTGCGCGGCATATATGCACGATCCGTGGTGTGTGGCAATAATCGCCCCATTTTCATGCCCGATGGGATCTGCTTGTCATTTTCCGCACCCACAACCACCAGAGATTGCTCTCTTTCGCTCTTCTTTTCTGCTTGATTAATTAGGAATCATTTTCAGCACGACGCATTCGACCGGGGGCGGCGTGTTGCGCGCTAAGCGCAGACCACACCTATGAAACATTACAAAAAAACATGCACGAAAACAACACGAAAAACATGCTTCTTTGCTTTGTGTATGGATGCTTTCGCGAAGAGTGTGAGACTGTTGCTGGATTATTTCACCACCGGTTTGGGCGGACCATGGAGACGCCAGGTCGTTTAACTGACTGCGCAGTGTCGTTTCCGTCCCTTCCCTTGGGCTACACAATTAATGCCGATCTTCACACGATCCTCGCCGCGCGTGTGTGTGTTGGCGTAGGTAAGCGGTTTATGGGACAAATAAAAACCATAACCGCACGTTTACAGCACACGGCAAAACTATTTCTGGGTGATGGAAAGCCGTGGATAAAAATGTTTCCCCCTTTAGAGGTGTGAAGCAATTTATGACGATGGTTGGGTGAGAGGAGTAAATTTAAAGCGATTTAAAATTCTAAATAATAATGAAGACAATATTGCTTTAACGCAAATATAAAGGTTGGCTAAAAGAACTGGTCTGTCTTAATTCATTTCTTATTGTTTGTGTTATTGCTATTGCTATTGTTTGTGTTATTGTTATTGTTATTGCTATGTTGTGCTAAAATCAATTCATTCCTTCCGTGGACAGTCCATTCTTGGAATAAATTATCAGACATTATTCTTCGTTTGTTAAATAATTTTTGCATTTAAAAAAGGGACAAAAATTATCGATTTTGATTGGGAATAACCTTCACCCGCACTAGCGAAACATTAATTGCACTTTCAATAATAGTATCCCATGAGTCAGCAGACAACAATTGACACCTCTATCAGTCGAACTGTAGCCGTGATGGCCAACCAAGTGAAGCAACTTCGTTAAGAAGCGTGCGCGATTAAAGAAAAGGACAACGTCACGACCAAAACGAACATCATCCAGCAGTTTGTGGACGTCGGATAAGTCTGTTCCGGCATCTACAACATCTTGGCACAATTAGACAACATCCAGGGCATCTAAACAAAGCTCGGTTCAGAATGACCGACGACCCTGAGTGACAAGAAACTCCAAAGCAAGCTGAAGACTAAGGTAAAAACCGTTACATAGCTGTTTTCCGCTTGGCCGAGAGGTCGATACAACCGGCGCAAACAGTGCAATAGTACCTGAGGAACACGAACAAACGTATCAGGAATGCAAACGTTACTAAACATTGTAAACACCTAGTAGCAACATATTGACAGTAAGCAACATAATCGTAACAACCTAACGCTCAGCAAATCCAAGCACATACATAACCTGCCATTTACCACCATAAACCAATTATGTTCCCTTTTGAGTAGAGCCGCTCGGCGGAAAGAGTAAACCATAGAATCATGTGGTTTCCCCTTATGTGTGCTGATAGACAAAAAAAAAACGAACTGTCCCCATACAACGGGCGATACAATCTCACTAAACAAACACACGTACACTCAGGAGAAGCGTTCAAGGATTCCGGCACAGTGTCCCTTGGGTACCTTTAACAGCATAATGTGGTCGTTATGGCAGTAAGCTTTAGGTTCGCGTTAGCTAGCGAGTAATTGGATTTCCTTTTACGATGAGCAGCCCGTTTTGTGAGTACACTCGAAGGGCTTGTACTACCATCAACTATCCGTATAATTAACACCGTATAATTTATCCTTATTAACCTTCATGTATTTAACATTAATCATAGGTTACCATAAACAAATTCCTTCCAAAACGCTTCTTAATTTCATCATTTTTATGTCAACACTGAAACACTTTTCACTTTCGTCCTTGGTGGGCAAACAAAGCTGATGTATATTATTCACAGCAAACCCCGTCAACGTTCCCCACTCGAAGGATGAACTCATCAGCAAACTCCAGAGTGAATCCGCTCTATGCTTTCAGCATTTTTTTCCGTTTCAGCATCTGTTTGCGGATAATGAGCCTGACATTGTGCCCTTTTGAAGCTTGTGTGAGCGTAATCTTCCTACCCATACACATACACACTGTCAATCTGGTTGGTCCTACCCGTTTTGATTGCAAATCTAGGCCTCGGAGTAAATGCCCACCAGCACACACACACTACCATCATCCACCGACAGTGCAAAAACCCCACGCGGTATCCGATGAATGCGCACGTGAAGCAAGTGGTTGAGTGCTTTTCAACCTCCCTGGCGCTGCAGCAATGAAAAGCGTACCGCACCAAGTCAAGTGCGGTAGAAAAGGATAGCGATTGGATTACCACAGGGGTGGAGAGGACACCCCGGGCCAAACGACACGACACAGTAATTTAGTACTGCGCCATGCATATTCGAACTCAATAAAAATGCGATGGTATGCCCATCCACCATCCATCCTCCTCCTTCTTGTGATGATGATGCACACACATTGGGCACAACCGTTTCTCGCAGGCACCGTACAGACCAGGGCATCTTTACAATGTGTGTGAGTTAAGCTGCACTGTCTTGGGCAGCACATCAATGCGATAAAAAGTGCAGTTGGGATGGTTTGAATGACTGTCTTGTGTGTAATGTTCATGTAAGATTCGTTGGCTTTTTTTGAAGACATTCTCTATAATTCCCGTACATATTCCGAATATATTTCTTCTTATTCTACTTTTTCTTTTTTACAGCATAGCATTCTGTAAGGATGGCTTATACTAATACGAATTAAATTATAAGTCTTACAATAATTTTGTTAAATGCCACAACAGTTTGTTGTTGTCATGCTCATCCAAATCTAGATTAGATTCTAACTTAAGACCCTCTTTGCAATGGACATAGCACTTACCGGTGGCACTACAAACCCTGCCCCGGAAACGAATGGTTCGATAACGACCAGTATCGATTTGTGGTTAAGCCGTCTCCTTGGCCCAATAATAGCCATCACACACTTTAACGCCACTGTAGCATGACAGGGAGGCATGTGGCATGTTAAATGTGTAATAACATCAAGCTTTTGAAATTTGACGAACAGCAGCACCACCATATGAAATGCTTGTAAATCCAACTTCCGGCAGCTAGCAGCACCGACAGAGCTAGAGGCACCTTTTTGGCCTGGCACCTATGTGGTTCAAATGTTACATACACACCACCGTACGATGTACGGCTTCGTGCAGTGTGCTGCAGTATTGGCAAAAAAGACCTCCAAAGTATGACCTGCCCGTCAACTACAGCCGATACACCTTTGTATGGTAGGGATCATCCCGGTACCGGCGAAGTAAGGACATTGGAGAGATTGTGCAACGTTACATGATGATGATGATGGTGATGGTGACCTAATTTACGCATGCCGTGAGCCTTTTCCCCAATCATGCTCATGCTCCAAAATGTCGACGGGCCTAGGCTACTGCGTGTACAGAAGTAAAATGAAACTCAAACGCTAGTAGCTACTCTTCCATTTGCACACACACTTTGTGGATTACGGAAGTGGTAGCAAATCAACAAATCACCCGAGGCGTCAAGTGCAGTGCAGTGTATGAGTACGGGCGCAAGCTACCGCTTCCGTTTCAGTTAACCATTTGCTTGCGTTTTGGCTTGGCAAAAAGCAGCAGCTATTAAGCTATCACACTGTGAGCAGGCATGGCGTTGAGCTTTCCCCGGCAGCGCACAAAACGGAACACGGTATAAGGAGCCATCATTAGTCTGGTGTGTACATGGTTCGTGATCCTGCAGTACATAGACCGAGAGGCGAATCCTTCACACCGCGTCATTCGTTTTTATGGTCGCTTTTATTATGCTACGTCTGTGGTACAACCGACGAGTCGTTGGAGCTCGTTCTATCCAGATAATATATACAGCTCTATTTGCACACCAGACTGCCAGACAACTCCAAAAAAGCTAAAACAAACACGAATGCTTGAATGAAACAACTGAAAGCCGAGGCCATCCTCAACATAAAACTCCACCGTGACGAGTGTTTTGACTGCTTCTCGCCTGGCTGGCTCTGCGCTTTCGTGATTCCTTGCTTTTTTTGTTGCTTTATTCCTCCCTTCCTGGTGTTGACTATTGACAGGTGGCATAAAGTGTGACCTCTTTTGCACGTAGTACTACCACCACCGTTCCTCTGGTGGTCCCTCAATATCTCATATCTTTGTGCTTTATGCTACTCGCAAACTCATTATTAGGCCGATTTCGTTGGAAGAGTTAAGCATTTTAACACCCTTCCATCAGTTCCGCTTTCTACTTCAACTGCCGGAATGTAGCGATAACACAAATCGAACAAGATAGCATTGCCTTTATGAGCAAGCGTTAACATTGGGTGCCGGAGAATACTATTTGAAATGTCCTGTTCAATATGCATCGAAGGTGTTGATTGGCAGAGCTATTACAGTTCAAAGCTTCAAAGCCGTTGGCGTGCCGATTTATATTGGAATCTTTTCTATTGTCGCCTTTAGTCTACCAGCCATCGTTTGGAGCATTATTTGTTCGTGCACCCATTTAAAGGTTATTCACCTTAACATGGATTGGCTTAAAATGGTGGAAATGGGAAATGATCGTTGAGGCTTGCATCACATGAATGAAGCACATTTTATTGGAACATTTGCCGTATTGCAGAGTCATTATTTGGTTTCAGAGTATCGACCCAATCATCCATGAAGCACACAGGCCATACCATTTGATTTGATGTTTGGTTTAATTTATTATTCCCTTTAGTCATAAACTGCATGTTTTTGGACCTTCTCTCGACCAAAAAGGTTGATGAGTTTGTTTGCCCTGCACGCAGCAGCTGCATTTTACAGCGTTAGAAGGCCCCTTAAAAGCAACCCTGTTACAAAACAGTTCCCCTCCCATGTCCGCACATATGAACTATCATTCCTTAAACTAAACACCAACTCCCACAACAAAACAGAAAACCCGGAAAAACGCCGCCCCATGCAAAATAATATCCTTTTTACCCGACAAGTAACATTGAGCAATCAAGGGTAAAGTTTAATATGTGTGTGTGCACCCTGTTTGATATGCCCAGGAGGTCGTCATTGCCCGTAGGTTTGTGCAGACAGAGCAAGCAAGCACGCACCATAAACCATTTTCCGAAGCTATCAAACTTACACACAGAACCAATCGCGTCGAGGGACACTGCGCGGCAGTCAGCACGTTTGGTGCCATGACCAGGAGTCAGCCCTCGTTTTGTTCGGTATTGTTCAAGCGAACGGAGATCTTTCACGAATTGTTTATGTTTTTGCGGGTATTAAAATCGTAGCATTATTTTTTCCAACCCACTTTAACTGCATTGCAGTTGTAGAGGGGGGAAGCAAATAGTTTACAATTATTGTCTGCATAGTTTCACCAGTGAAGTTGGTGCCACTACAGTTTGCAACAAATTAAGCAGATCAATACGAAAAGGTTACAGCGTTCCTTGTTGCGGTAGCATGATGGGGGATCCTTACACGAAAACCTAGACCTTTAACAGCACAAAAGTGAGCACTTGAAGTAGCTTCCCCGACCTCCCCGAATTCTACTCTCGTTGATTGTTTTTATGTGCACAATTTACTACATTTGCGCTCCACCGAGTGGGAAAAATACAATATATTGCAGGCAATTGTAGGACAGCCGCCGTTCAAAACGCGCCCTCCAAAACAAAAGGGCAACGCTGGGGAACTTTTTTCGCTACTTTCAAGCACGCTCCACACTAGGGATAGGGCAGGATTGTGTTACTATTTTTTTCTGTTTGCCCTTCCTTTCTTTAGAAAGAAGGTTTACTTTGTAATAAGAACAAATACACACTTCGCCCCTTCCCTTGGGGTAGACGGCACACCGCCGCCGGTACTTACGTAGGTGCAAACGCAGGACAGATTCGCGTGACAAGCCATCGTTTAACGCCTCTTGCTTTACTTCTTGTGGCAGATTTTCACGCTCCCTTAAGAGGACGACTACGGATGGGGATTTCGGCTTTGCTTTAACCGGAACAGGCACACTGCTCGCAATTGCAAGTAAGTGCAGCAGCGTAACGTAAATGGGGACAAGGATACACTTTACTGGTGACACTATTTCACTGTCAAACACGGAGCCCCACCAACATTAAAAGGTGGAGAGTGTTTTGGTGAGGGTTGAAGATTTTATCGCTAGATAAGGGGCAAGATTTGTTCCTTCTATTCCTCTCTATATTAAACCGTAAGATTCGCAACACTTTCTCTGCCAGAAGCTCTAATTGTCTTGTATTACGGAGTTGTGTACATTGTAAAGTTTTGTAGTTTTTAGTACTTCAACGTTTCAATTTTGTAGTATTACACGGTTTTTAAAAACAGCTAAAAATACATTTGTCTACGTTTTTCCACTTTAAAACCGCTCCATTTTCTTCTTCCTTCGCTTTGCTTCAACTAGAACTATAATATCTCTCTATTCAGCAGGCTTTTCCCTTCCACTAAGCTCGCTCCCTCGTCGCGTCGCGCTTCATAGCACCATAATTTAATTAAACATTTGCAAAGGGTTTAGAGCAAAGGGCTTCCCAGTTGCCCCCGCTTATCATTATCCAAAATACGCTTCTCCACTACTGCAAAAAGTTTTTCCTTTCCAATCCAAAAGCAAAAAAATGACGCGAAGTGCACTTTCGAAGCGGACCTGTGTATCACTTCCCTAGCTAACGAACGCGACACCACGACGACGACGACGACCTGCAACTATCGCGACGACCACGGCGAGACTGACTAGGCGAACCGTCTGCTTTCATCCTGGTCGCGCGCGCGATGCTTTTGCGCCTGCACCTTGCGCGCGGCTTTTCGCTTGCGTGAGCTCGCGACGGGTGAGAGCTTGCTGCCGCTGCTACCCACCCACGCCCCCTGTGTCTGGGGTACAGGCAACCTAACGATCGAGAAAAATGGGAAGAGGGTGATGCTAATTTGAAAAGCATTTTTCAACCCCCTCGCGAGTTTCAATTCGGTCGGTCGGTGGTGTCAGTGTAACCGTTTTGGCACATGCATCAGGTTTTTTTTTGCCTCCCTCGAAAAACCCCAAAAGCTTGCTTATTTTATCTTTCTAGTGTGTGCAAAAAGCATCGGTCAGTTCGGGTCGGTCTTCCTCCTCCTCCTCTTGCTCCTCACGCATGCCGAAAATGGGTGACCAAATAATATGTCTCGATAGATACCATCCCAAGTGGCGCCGAGCGGAATCGGAAGAAATTGTTTGACGAGCGGCGACAACAAGCGCACACACACACACGTGAGGACTTTGCCAGAAAGGGATTGGCTCACCCTTATAGTGAAGCAATCGAAACAAAACATAAAAGGATGTAACCAAGGAGAGCGACGGAAACGATTGTGTTACGCGTTTGCCCACGGGGGGCGCACTTGAGCATGCAAGGACCCTCCCGCTCGCCGCGGTGTGTGTGTGTGTGTCGGGTTATCGCCCGAAGTGGTAACCAAACAAACTGAAACAAAATATACCACCATCACCCACCACTGTCGCACTGCCCTTCCCTGTGATCGACCGATGGCAAGACGTGAAAATATCGGGGTCGTCGGCGTCGGGATATTGGGGTGAAAGAACCGACCCGGAAAAGCTCTCTGCGAGCCGGGATGGGTGCGGGCAAGGGAAGGCAGAGAGGGCAACAGTTTCTTGGTACTAGGAAGTAGCTGCTGGTACTTCCGGCGGCTCCCTGTTTTATAAACTAATATTAATAATAATAATAATAAGAGTAATAGTTTGAGCATCGTTTTGCGATCTTTTATCCATTTTAGTAATTTATTTATTTGTTTATTTTTATCATTCTATAGGATTCTATTTTTATCAGTCTATCAGTCTTTTTGATATACAAGAAGTTGTTGATTGATGTGAAATATTTTAATATATTTAAATTAATTTATTATTTAACATTCGATGCATCCTTTAAGAGCCTTTTTTCGCTCAGAGCTTATTGCCAACTATTATTTTAAGCTGCCGCACGATCGGAATCGATAAACGTAAACGCATCGGAATCAGGATTAACGAGCAGCACGATGTGTTTCACGATCGCTCGCTTCCCTTTCCACGGCTCGCGTTACCGCGCCAAACTGTTGCAAATCGATGCAATTACGCGCTCGTAAAATGCCTTTTTGCATTCCCCCGTTTGACCGATCGCATCAAGGTTAGCCCCAAAAACAAAGCCTCTGCAAGCTACACAAACAAACAAACAAACAGAAAGGCATTGCACTTGCACACGCACAAACAACCCCCTAATCGGCGGCAATTGGCGATCGAGCCTGATCATGCAATTCGAAACCGTGTTGTAAATTTAGTAAGTCTCCCACACACAAAGGAAATTCCGTACGCGCGGCGTTCTCTTCCTCGTGGGGCTGCCGCGAACGGAAATAAAACCAGTGATCGCCAAAATTGTGCGTTTATTTTTCTACTGCCACAACGTACGGGGTGCAGTGCAGTCGTCATCGTCAAAATACTGCTTATAAACAACGTTATAGGAGGTTTTAATGGCCAAAAATCAAAGTCTCCACTTCTCATAAGTAGCACTCCTACGCAGAGGAGAGACCCCCCTCCTTCTACATCATAACCATCCTACACTATTGGCTTGCAACGACTTCGCACGTCTGCTCGCTAGGTCTGGGGTTAACTATGGTTTGTTTTTGCTTCGCGTCGGGATTGTTTGTGCCGGTCGCAACCGTCCGCTTTGTGGAATGTCCGGTGAAAAATCAAAGAAACTCATATTCGTCCACGGGTGCGGGCTTGGGCGAGTAGGAGCAGGACGCGATCGTGTCGTCATGTCCGAGGGCCAATTTCATTCCAAGCGCATTAGATCACCCGGCGGTGACCGATCGCAACTCGGAAAAACAATCTTCCTTTCCAAGAGGAAGGTGTGCGTAGGTAGAGAAAAATGTCTTTTTTGTCGTTTTTTTTCTTTTCTTCCTTTAATGCGATTTATGAGTGTGCGCTTGGGAGAATGGGTTTACAACGGGAAAGACAGAAAAATGGAAATTAAACACGAATGGGGACGAAATTGGAGCTAAATTGGGTGGTGCACGTTCACTAGGTTAGTTTAGAGGTAGAATCATAAAATTAAAATTGATGAATGCGAATAATCCCTTCACTTGAAATTGATATTACTACATCGTCAAAAAAAGACAAAAGTAATTAAAATCCTATTCAAATCTTAATCTGAATTTCGTAACTGTAGTTCAGATTTAAGATAAGAAAACCAGGAATGAATGTTTCGAAAAAATCGAGCACAATTCTAAATGGTCTTTTCGAAACAGATGCTGTTAGGGAGATGCACTATTTTATATAATATAGTTTGAATTTCATTTCATTTTTCAATATTCGATAAAGCCAAATATCGTCAGTGCAAATAAATTATTTTCATAGAAAATTTATGTTTGCCAATCACATTACAGTCTTTTCTGACATTACGAAACATTAAGGATATTTTCCTGGATTGTTCAATCTTCAAAGACAGAACAACGTGGAAATATCGGCCATTGTTAGAGTTAGACCCATGTTTTCCTCTGATGTATTGGCCAACATTAAGGCTCTGGACATTCCCATTAGACGAAAAATCAACATCATCAGAATTACACCGAATCACATGACCAATATGCTTTGATTTGAATTTGAATTTGAAGATTTGGGTACAGTTTTCAATTATAGTTCATGTCAGGCACAAATTCAGATAAGTTTTTTTAGGTTAGATAAAAATAGATGGTATTTTGGCAAAGAAGTTTCATTAAAATATATATTCTATAACTAGCGAGAGCAATAGAAGCAACACAAAACTAGGTAAAAATTTATATCGCGTATTAAGCAAAACTGCACAATTACGGTAATTTAAAACTAAAAAAAGGAATTTATTCAAATAAATGTTAGAAACAGAAATAGAAAAATTGGCGAAAAGAAAATAAATAATTGAGCGTGTGAGCATTTTACGATGTCTGTTGTGCAGAACGCGTGTTGCGTATTTCCTGTTTGATATTTTTCGAACCCAAAAACGTAAAATTCACGTGTTTTCATTGCAAAATCTCGTATTCATTCTTTCTCTCTCTCTCTCTCACGCGCATTCTCACCTCATGAATGTTCTCACCAAGAATTCTCTCTCACACATACTCATACACACTTCCTCTATCTCACACACACGCTCACTCTTCCTCTCTTTCTCTTTCACCAATTGTTCACTCTCACGCGAGCGTTCATTCATAAACCGCGTAAAAAGAAGCAAATAAACTAACGAAAAACGTCTACAACAAAACTACATTACAAGAAGGACCAACGCACACACGCAACACGAATGGCGAAAGACAAAAGCGAACGCACCAAATAGCAACGACGGCGACCTTCGCGCTTTACTTACCCTTCGCCAGACGCCGCGATTTACAAGCCGTTTCTGCTAGATTACTTTCCCAATATAATCAGCCAACACACCAGCCAGCTCCCTACCACCACGCGGCTCGGGCAGCACTCGCGCTGGCCCAAGAACAATGGCGCATGGGTTCTTCTTTCTCTCAGGCGAAGGGCGAACACGCAATATCGGGGGCTGGTTGTCAATGTCAGCAAATCAACGTTCGCCAACAAGAAAATGCCCTTATTTTGCACGTAAAACGGGCGCAACGTCACTGTGTCACATGCACACGCGTCGCGGTTTTGCCTTCTGCAAACCGCAAATCCCTTATTTTTAAATTGGGCGGGAAGAGGAATGGAGGAAACACGGCACACAGTACAATCACAACATTTGCAACACTCACTTCAGCGTAGCCATTTATAAATGGCGCACACGGATTAATTATAGATCCGCACTGGACACGGGGCCTTGTCTAATTACGCTGCAAAAAGGAGCAGGTTCGACACGATGTAACGCAAAAACAATATCAACTCGACTTGTTCTCCTCCGACGCCCCACAAAACAACGCCGCCAGGTGATGGATGCTTGACGACAACGACGACGATGATGATGATGATGGTGGAAATCTTACCGTGCTGAAAAGACGAACGGCGTACGCAATGCCCTTCGGAGCTGAAATTCAACCCCGCTCGCACACCGATTACACGGCCAGGACGATACGGTGAGTGGTTTTACGCGCACTTTTTGCCGCCCAAAGCGTTGGGCACGCTTACCGAGCTGCTATTTGGCACGGGCGATGGAAATTGTACACCAGAAAATCTTCAAAATAGCGGAAAATAAACACACATTTTCTCCCGAAGCGCAAGTGACGTTTTCGAGATTTCGACCAAGGTGAGTAGGGTGCGGGGTGCCGTCACTGAGCTGACAGTTGCCAAATTTGAAGGCATAAAGGCATGTGTACACGTACAATCGATTTGAAAATTGAAGGATTTTGTTTTTAATCATCTCTAGAGATTTTTTTAATTTTTATTTTAAATTGAGACTTTGCTTTAATTGGCCTCATTCACCTATTCTCATGACATGTTTACGATAGATTACACAAATTATGGTTCCTGTTTTTCATGTTTTAGCAGATAATAAAAGACGCCAACGATTGAATACAGTCTGTTCCCGAGTTACACGGTTCTCGACTTACGCGGATTCGGAGATACGCGGTTTTCTAAATTTGACAGATTAAATGTCACATCAATACAATTTGCTTTAAGTTCGGTAAAAATTGCATTTTTTCCAACAAATTGAAACCGCTTAAAAGCCAGAAATGTTAGAATTTTCTGCACGAATCTTATCAAATAAATGATAAAGTGTATAAAAATACTAAATTAAATAAAAAACTACGGGTAATCAATAGTATTTCAGTCAAAAAACGTGAAATTCGACATACGCGGATATTCGAGTTACGCGGATTCGTCGGGAACGCAGAAACCGCGTAACTCGGGAACAGACTGTATATCTTTCTTTTGATGTCACGACCCCAAGCGAAATTTTTCGGGGATAATGAACACAAACTCATGCCATCTCTTTCTATTCATCAGCCCTACTCTCTCACACGCATCGATGAACTTTTACACATCTCTTTGTTCATTGTACTATATTTGAAGGGTTTAAAAGTGATAGATAACAATTCATGTTCATGAACTAGTTATGGTCAAATGTTAATGGTGTAATGTTTGTACCATGGTCGACCTGAGTTCAATTCCATTTTTTTTGTTTTTTTTATGATTTAAAGTTTTATTTAATTTTTAAAACATCCAGCTCCAATAACTTCAAACCCATTTACTCATTGTTAGAAATGCGTGTTTAATAGTTAATCTGTTATTTTTATTGTTTTATTTATTTCTTTTAATTCTTTTAGTATCAGTACCCCTTCATACAAACAAACCAGTAAATAGCACGATAATGAATAATAATATGGTGGCGCAACTGGCAAAGTGATTCGAAGTAGAACTAGCGATGTGGTTGGTAGCATCAAGGATGAAGCATGATCATGAGTGGAGGGAGTGAATCCGAATGTTCATTTCTATTTTTAGCTCTTTTTTGCATGGGTTCATCTTTCACGTGTGTTCACTATCCCCGAAAATGATCTGTATTTCGTTGGTCTTTTCGGGGATAATTCGTTAACGAATTATCCCCGAAAAGACCAGCGAAAACCAGCGTGGTCGGGAGCTTGGGTTGGAATAACGACGAACACTTAACCTTTAAGTTGGCAACCGGATACCCGGGTATTTTTTTCAACTTCGAACTGCAATAACTTTTGATTCATTGCTTTTATTGACCTGAAATTTTTCGTAGCCTCCCAACTTTTAAGTTATGATTTTTTGGTGCAAAAGTTGTAATTTTAAACAGCCTGTAAGTATTTTATTTTGATTTTTTTTTAACTTTACCACGTAAGTTGGCAACCAGCATACCCGGGTATTCCATACATTTTGTATGGAGAATGACGTTTCTCTTCTTCCTCTTTTCGTATTGTGCTTATTTTTTAATCAAATTCAGGCGATTCCAAATTTCAATTTGACCGTTATTTTTATAATAAAATTCAAAAAATTAATGAATAAATAAAGTAGAAGAGAATATATGGTCGGCATTACTTGCTTACAGCATTAAAATATAGAAAGCATTGTTTACCTATGAAAATCGTTAATTTTTTGCATAAAAACGTGTGGAATACCCGGGTATGCCGGTTGCCAACTTACGTGTGTAAATCTGGTTGCCAACTCTACGGTTAAAATGCTTCAAGATGAACGCTTCATTCGGCTCGAAAGCAGCCCTGAAACGTCGCAGGGGTGAAATTGAAATCAATTTGAAAAGCTTTACCGTTGAGCTTTCGACGGTTTTAAAGGATCCGTGTTATTGTATCTGAATTGCAGTATGGTATAATATCCAACATGAATATTTTACCATTATTTTTTCAACTTGTGGTAATGATAATCTGATTGAAGAATTTATGTTGATGTTGATTATCTGATACTCATTTCAATCATTCAACTAGTTCCTGGTGTTCTACTGACCTAATTGATAGCACATTCGTACAGACAAACGATACCTTCCTCAACATGTGTTTGTAGATATGCTCAAAGAAAGTATCGAATAACCACATGACACGTGAAGTAACTAAGCAACGCAACGCAGATGCAAGGGTTAACTCCTGCGCCAAGAGAAGGCCGTTTCATTGAGCCATGCTGCGTAGTTCGCCGCTAACGGCAAGACAACCCGAACCCAAGCAACTGCTGCGCTAAACTACGCTAAACGAGGGAGCGAAAGTTCTGCCGTAACCTGACGTACGCGAAACGGGCACAAAGCCGCAGAATTGGAAATTAAAGGGTAATAGAAAAGGGTAACAAAGCGGGGCGGCCTTTTGCTTTGGTACATTTGACACTTTCACACCGTTTCGGGGAAAAAAGGAAGGTATGGTGAGCGGTGCGTTTTCTTCTCCTACTGCGTTTGGAGAAAGGTTAATTCGAAAATTTCGATGCGCAAGCAAACCCGCGCTCCCGAACTGTCGGGACGGATGTGCTAGCTGTGCTTCCTGTGCCGTAATTGAATAATGAAATGAAAATACCTTCCTTACGCAGCGGATCCGCGTGTACCGGGACAACGCCGCCATACGCATCAGGGAGGAGCAGTGTTTGATCGAAAGAAAGAATGAAAAAAAAAAGGATAAAAGGAAGCGCGGTGGCGTTGATTAGAAAAAAAGGGACCAAAAGGACGAGCGTGTACGATTTTTGTAGGAGGTGATCTTAATTGTGGCCCCCGACAATAGTAGCGCTCTGTTATTACAATTTGAATCACAATATTTTTGATTTGTTTTCAAATATGTTTTTAATTCTTTTCCGCCATCGTGCTGCCACCGTGCTGAAGGTGTGTCGTGGATTAAAGAGTAAAAAATAAGGCTTCGTTTGTCCTCACAGATGGTGCCGATCGGAGTCGGTGAAATAGCTGCCGAGAAGAAAAATGCCCCAATGACACAAGAACAAGAGAAAGAGTTGCTCAAAATACAAAAACCAAAAACAAACCACCGAAATTATCACACGATCGGTTTGCTTCATCGATCGATCTTTGTTGTTTTTCTTTCGTTTCCTTTTTTCCGTTTGTGCTCCGTTAGGTGCTGAATTATGAATTAAAAACCGTCCACGGCTGGGCCTGATTAATGTTTCGCACCGTAAATCATAATTAATCGATCGATTTGTTTTTGCTCGCCCGGGGTATGGGGATTTTTTTATTGTTTTGTTTTGGTCGATGATTTGCCGAGAGAAAGCGATCGGTTTCGTGCGAGGTGAGTGAGACAAGCGGCTAGAAATTGAATAAAATATTATCCCATCTAATGATGGCTGCTTGTTGGACCTAGCCTAACGAGACCGTCCCACTGTGTGAAGACCATCGATCGAATGCTGCTAAACACAAACATCATCATCGTCATCGTGATCATCATGAGTTTGCTCGTTGGTGTCTTAGCATTCGTCACCTTTGTTCCATTTTCGACTTCTAAACTTGGGCCGAAAAAGGTCCAAACGCATAAAAACGCTACCACAAACCAAACAATGAAGGTGCTAATAGTGTTCATCCTTGCTGCAAAGGTGTCTTTTCCCCTCTTTTGTTGTTGTTGTTATTATTCTTGAGAGCAAAGAACGATTGACGACATATTCCGCAAGGACAACGGCATGCGTGTCTTCAATTGTGTAGTGATTGGGATTGCGTCGCATAGAAGCGCATCTGTGCAAGGATGGATCCCAATCGTTCCTTTGACGGCTTCCGATCGAACCGGACTCGGAACGGGCTCGATGACGTGTCGACTCTTTGATGTCTTTCTTCGGGTGGGGTACAAGAAAGACGATAAAAGTCAATTTCTTCAGCACAAACCAAGATGTCCTTCTCTTTGGTGGTTTTGTTCGTCCATCTTTGGCTTTGATGCTATTTTACAGTTGCCGCCTTATCGGCTGCCTTATGGTTGTACCGTCCCCTCCCCTCACAGTTGTGGCGGATTGGATCTATTTTGCGGCACGCCACAAGCGCAAGATGCACTTCTTTATGGCTCGAGCCGGACGAAACTGCAACCGGAGGAACCAGCAGCTGTCGATAGTTAATATTTTTTTATTTTGAGGGAGGGTTTCTTTTTTCGGGGTGCTCGCTTTGTCGTGTGCTGACTGCTTTCTAAAAATAATGTCTTTTTTGTTGTTGTTGTGGGTTGGAGCGTGCATCCAAAAAGAAGGTAAAGATCGATCGGCATGACGTGAATCTTGTGCCGTCATGTCAGCGCGCTCCTGTTGGGTGTCTTTTATTGTGAATGATATGGAAGATGATCAGACAAAACACAACATGTTTAAATAACATAAAAAAAGAAAGATTGATTGAAAATATTCTTACGATCTTGTATAACATGATCCTACTTCGAATGAATGAATGGAAACCCAAAAGGATAAATTGTATAAAATTTCAGAATCAAATTGTTAATTTATTGATTAAAATTTCATTATTCAAAGGTTAAATTGAGAAAGAAAAAAGTAATCTTTATTGCAACAAATTGCCACTACGACAAGCAGCCCTGCACGTACTTCCATCGCGGGATTGCGTGAGGAGGCGTAATGAGAAGGGCGATATAGCCGCTCTCTGATTGGCCTAAAGGAAGCTCGGAAAAGGAGGGGCAGTCGGTTTAATGAATCCGTTGCACAACGTGACGCGCGTTGGATATACAGACATGATTATTCGATGAAGTGTGTTGCTTATTGCGGATCGTGAAATGGAAATTTTTGAACCATTTGCAAATCTGTTTCGTCTTTTCTCTGAGAATACACTGTACATCCTAAAACCAAGCATAATGTGTAATACTAAAAATGGGTTTTGTAATACTCAAATATTGTCGTCTTTACGAAATAAAGTTTATTTTTAATAGTTATGGATTTTTAGCTTTTTGAAGCCAAAAGCCTTTTAAAAGACATTTAAATAGCTTTTAAAGAACAGTATAGGCTTTATTGTTCAGAAAAGTGTAAATTATACTTAAGCTATCATTTTCTAGTTTTTTTACAGCTTAATGTAATTTTTTCCTCATTAGCCTGAACCGATGACAAGCTACCGCTAGTCGTGTATATGTGTGTGTCAACCGTTTTTGTATGCATGTTATTTGTTCCACACAATGTGAATGTGTGGTGATCCGCTCATCCGTGCGAGAAAAACGACCATTAAGACCGACACTAAATTGTGATATCACAGCGCGGGGTATTTTTGATCGGCGCTGGTGCGACTGCGGCTGCTTTTTTTTTTATTTCCCCCCCCCCCCCCCCAAATCCCAAACCATCTTAATCCTATTTTGCACCACAATGCAGCGGAGCCAATTTGTGGGGCGATATATTTTATCTGTTTTCGTGTCCAACACAATGATCGCTCGGATCCTGCCGCCGGATGCCGGACAGGTGCCCATCCGTCCGGCATCTGTTGATGGGAGGGAAATATTTTGAATAGATGCCTATCAGTGAGACAGTTTCAAGCAGCTGCCCTCTGCAAGGCGAACCTTATCCGGATAGCGCGTTATGGCGGGGAGATAAATAAACCATCACCCGTTCCGAAAACGAGAAGACATTCAGCGGGGCTTTAAGGCGCTGGTCTCTGGCTGGGGTGTGGGTTCATTATCGTAACAATCGTTTTCAAAGTCGCAACAAATTGTTGTGAAACACGACAATCGGGCGATTCGGCACGATTCTGGTGGCGGCATCGATTAAAAGAAAGAGGATCAAAACTAGCCGCCGCCTACTAGATATCTTGTTTTCCTTTCATCCCCCCGCATCTTTAGCGAGCGCTAATCGGAAATCGAAACGATCGCGATCGAGTTTTTGGTGTATCGTTATGGTAATGTTGAGCCGCTTGCAACGCGATCTAGACAAGCAGCGAGGGAATGGGACATAAAGACGGGAATAACACGATCGAGCAAGAATGGAAAATTGCTTACCTAAATCGCGCACCAATTCAGCACCGAACGGGTTTGATGATCTTTATCGGCGATCATTTGTTTGGTGTGTTTGTGTCGTTCTTTTTTTTCCATTCAATGGGCGTAGCATGTGCGGTATGGTAGGTAAGATTTCGTTTCTTCTTTGGTTACTTGAAACTTAAACCTTAAAAGTGTTGTGGTAAAATAGTTCAGACACGGTGTTGATGGCATTTTCAATTTGTTATTGAATGTTTCATACATTTTTACATTATAATATTAAATAACATTGTACTTTCCTAGTTAATGATTCTTCCACTTTTATTTTACTATGTTTGCTTTTCATTGCAACATTACTATTGTTAGTTTTTATATAATTTTTCGCTTGAGTATTACAAAGCTTTTGCTATAATTTTTTATTCTTTCATTATTATACACCAGTTATCACTTTCGTTTTGTCATTTTTTTAAATCATTTGTCAATAATTTACCATCGCCATCCCTAAGCATAAGTAAGAAAATGATAAAGAAAAAAACATGGAATGAAAAAAACGAATCTCCAATCGACGTTCCCTTCCCAATCGCACGCAATCAATTCGCCGGATAATGAAGTGTTTAACGGGGTTTAGCGGCCGGTGAAAGATGGTGTAAGCGCGTGTAAGCGTCTTTAATGGTTTCAAAAGGAAAGCCGAAAGCTTCGAATGAAAAAGAAAAAAAAGGAAAAAAGCAACAAAAACAACTTGGAACCATTACCTTCTCCCCCGTTACGTTCGGACTTTGGGTTTGTTTCGTTTTGCTTTGCCTTCTCGGAGGGGAGAGTTGAATAATTCACCCTCGAATAGGTGATCTCCTTCACGTTCACCACTCAGTCTGTCTGTCCACCGGATTGCACACTGTGTGCATTAGGCGTACGTTCGTCACAGCCTCCTCGATTGTTGATCGATTTGCGTTGCGCTGCGATACGCGGCTCATAATCTGGTTCGATCTGTTGTGCTGGCGATCAGCGCCAAAGCAATGGCGGAGTACAAAATGGCGCCTCGGAATTTATGTGACACAATTTGTGTGGTAAAGGCGGTAAAGGCGCTTGTGGCGGGGGAAACATTCAATTTTAGGAGCCGGTGGCGTATGGGAGCGCGTTGAGTTGATTGCAAATTGTTCCGAAAATCGAATTGCGGGAAGTAAATTGAGGTTCCGTGCTGTGCGCTGTGGCGTTGATGTGCTATATTTATCGGACTTTTATCTGCCCCGGAATGCGCTTTCGAGTGCCATGCTTCCGTCCACGCTGCTTTCGTCCACTCTCCTCCTTTAACACACACTGTCTCGTCGGTGTTTCTTTTTGGGGGTTTTGAAATTCCATCGCCACGCTGTTTCGGTTTCGGTGGTCTTTGATCTTGTTGCGCTTTCCGAGCGAGTTTGATGTTTGATTTAACGCATGGAAATGATACACAACGAGAGTGGCCGTTGCTTAAGGCACGAGAAACGGGCCCATTGCTCCCCAGTCTCGGTGCGGTGCTTGGTGTGAGAAATTGATCTCATTTCGGACCGCCTAATCCCTAAACCGCTC
Organism: Anopheles merus; assembly: GCF_017562075.2. Taxonomy (NCBI): domain Eukaryota; kingdom Metazoa; phylum Arthropoda; class Insecta; order Diptera; family Culicidae; genus Anopheles; species Anopheles merus. Next base: position 27,481,020 of record NC_054084.1, on the reverse strand, counting down.
TGTATACAGCTCTTTCTTCCACTGGATTCGGATGATGATCGCCACCCGGTGGACGGCAATATTGTCACCAGCTTTCGATGGCGCGTCCAGTGGAAGCTCTAATTCCCTTACACAAACAAACCTTTTGTCACTGTGTGTGGAAAAAATGCAATGAGAAAAGGAAACAAAAATTTAAGGAAGCATGTGAATTTTTCTATATATTTTGGTTAACTCTCTTGCGGATGGTACGATAATCCGATTTGCGTGTTTGCGACTTACCTTTTACATTTGCACACGGACAGCAGTAGGCCGGCCGATACAGGGATTGTTTGGGTTTTGGGGCAGAAAGCAAGGAAAACAATACCTTCATGTGAATGTGTCCGAAAATTTGGAAACATTCGGTACCGGCACGGAAGTCAAGAGGTATCTCGTTTGGTAAAATTAGTTCCGATATAGTTTTTTTTCTTGTTGAAAAATTTGTAAGGACCCTGCAGAAACCAATTCGGACACTGTGAACCGAACAACGAGTAATTGGATCATTGTTTCGGGTTGTTTTCTTTTCACTAGCAAAGCTTGATTGTTTGACTGCGGATCGGTTTTGTCGGAGGAAAATAGAGCAAAATTGAGTGTTCTGCGTGTGTGAGTGTGTGTGATGCGGGCAGGGGTAGAGCCGTTTGATGGGAAACTATTGTGAAAATGCAGACGTAGAAATTGGTTCCATTTGTCAAACCTTTGCCTACGTGTGGAATGCGATTTGTTTTGGGTGGGCGAAAAGCCAATTGCAAGCAATCTTTATTTTGGGATAAAAAAGGCTCTATTGGATTAGTGCGATTCAGTCAATATGGTAAGGCACTCAACAGAATGAAACAGATGCTAGCAATGCCATCGGCAATGTGTACAGTAAAAGCTGCACATTTTCACACAGCGAACGTATGAAATTTTATTTGAAATAAAACATTTTGTACTGTAATACAGTCATGCGCCATTTTTCTTGAGCACATGAAGAGCTGCAGTCGGCGGCCATATTTCTATCACCCATTAGGATCAACATAGAAAAAAACAACAACACATCTATCAAACGTTGCTAGGGCAACCAAGCCTCTATTTTGCGCCCGGCGAACGCAAATGATGGTGACGCAAAACAACGCAGCCCGCACGCTGCGCTGCTCGCTCTGTTTATTTATGTTTATTCTCGCTGGAATCAGTTACGGCTGTAATCGTTTGCATTTCCCAACGGGCCGCGGGCAAGAGCGGTATTTATTTATTTAGTTGTTTCGTTTCTGCTTCTGTCTAATGTTCCGCAGCGGCAGTAACAAAAAAGGGGTTTTTTTACTCCGGGTTTTTCACGCGTATGAGTTGTACTGTTTTTTCGCTTGTTCTGTTTTTGTATTTCGCTTGATAGTGTTATTTCCCGTTTTAGACGATGTCCTTGCCGTTGAAAAACAAGGACAGTTGCGAGTGATGTTATCGGCAACATTTGAGTGGCGTGCTAGGGGAAGCGAGCGGGGCGGAGTATTGCGTACCGGCTGGTGTTGTGCTTCATTATTGCTACTGTTGTTTGTTGCCTGTTGCTAAAATTCACTACAGTGATGTGCAGGAAAAGAGTGCAGCTAGATGAAGATAATTTTTTAAACGTTATAAAATTTTTTTTCTTCATACATTTCAGATGAATTTTCATTTCAGAGGTTGAGCTACAGACATAGCAAGGAGGGCGAGACAGTGATGAAAAAGGTCGATATGGAACCAATAGGGAAAAAATAACAAGGATTGACTTAACTTGTAGCACTTAACACTTTCGTGGGCAAACATTTTTCTTAAAAAGCATATTTTAGTAATCAAAACCAAAGCTAGATTTTCATTACACTATTATCCATATCCACAGCCGTTCTGGTGGTACAGTCGTCAACTCGAACGACTTACCAACATACCCATCATGGGTTCAAGCTCCGAATAGACCGTGCCCCCATACGTAGGACTGAATATCCTGCTATGGTAACAAAAAGTCACTGAAAGCCAAGCTCACTTCACTAGTGGGTACTGGCAGGCCTTGACCGACAGCGGTTGTTGTGCCAAAAAGCAGAAGATCATCCACAAAAATCAAGAATTTAAAGTATTTAAATAATTGAATATTTTAAGTTTAATTGTTCGTTCAATAAACTGAACGAAACTAAATTCAACTCATTTATTTATAATGATTGAAGAATTAAATGAAGGATTCCACATATTTCAGTGTAACATTAAAATTGAACTTAAGTTAAGATCTTGGACATTTATTGAGCTCCACCAGCCAAGATTGCTATCAAGTATAGAATTCAAAGAGGAGAGAACATAATTTCGTACCTATTAACTAGTAAGACTTCAAACCTCAGACCTCAGGAGTGTCCGAAATCATTCACGGTCTCGCGCCTTCGTCTGCCAGTCCGACTTCAAACTATTGTACATGAAAATGGAATTTAATATGAAAAAAAAAAAAATAACTGACTAAATAACTTAAGTTAAGCTATTTTTCGAGAGCTTTGCAGCCTCCTAAGTAATAAACATTTACTGCTAAATTTCTTCAATCTGTATCACTAAATATATTCTAGAAACATAACCCGTAGCCAACATTAGTCCACCACTGTACGAGCTAGCCTAGTTGCAACTCTTTCCATCTATACGTTACAGCAGTTGTTCAAACTGCGCTAGCAACACTATACAAGTCCTTCCTCGCACATCCCCTTATGGGCAAAATCCTGCCAGGGGGAAAAAACTTCAATGTCAAACAAAAAATCCTAACCTCTTCATTAGCGAATTACGACCGAAGGATTTCCCTTTCGCATTACACTATCGCCACAATCTCAATCCCTTGCCGTGCCAGCCGCGAGTCTCGAGTCGAGTTTGACAGTTTTACAGAGATTTAGCTCCGCCAGGGTAGGTCGGCTACAGGGTAGGACGAAGATGACACGAACACTGTACGGTACTGTGCGGGAAATGGGAACTATCTTGCCACGGATTGCCATTGCGCCGCGTACGTGTTTTGGGTGAATGTTTTCGTTTGTTTAATGGCCGCGATAAATTCGATACAAAAGATTGCACGCTGCTAAACATTCAAAATGGGGGAAGAGGAAAGAGTTGCCGGATGGTGAGTTAGAAGTGCGGAATTAAGAAGGGGCCGGCGAGAAGTAACAGAAAGCAAAAAATAGTCGCGCTTGCAAAGGAAAAGGGTATTGCGTTAATGCAGATGTAACGACACCAGGGTGGAACAAATTCGTTTGTAAATATTACCAGCCTTTGCTAGGTTTGGGAGGGAAGCGGCGGCAGGCGCTTACACGCGGCTGGAACTGGTTTTTTGTTGTAGGGACGGTTGGGTGTAGCTGATGCGATTTGAAAAGGGGTGGTGCGTTGTGTTTCGTGTTCAACATTTCATAATTTTTGGTAAACAGATTTTGTCAAGGAATACATTAAAAACAACACACTTTTCATGATGAATAGTTGAAAAGAAAAAAAAAAACAACAAAGTTAGGAAGCATAAAACGTTATATACATACAAAAAATCGAAAATTCGAATACATTTCAAAATCAGAAGATATTAAACAACAATAGTAGTACTAAGCAATAAAAATGATACAATTAATTAAATAAACACAATAAAAGTAGTAAAAATATCTTCATCAAATAACTTCAGTGAAAGGTAAATAAATTATAATTTGGAAATAATAACTATAGGTAAAATAGGAGTCTGCCAATTTCTTAAACCAATTGGATGTGAAAATATTGATTATATATTAGTATAAGATAATATATAAAATTATGTAAAAGAGTAGCAGAGAAAATTGAACAAACAATCAATACTCTAATAGTTATCCAAATGAAGTAAACATAATTGCAGTCGATTTCCTACTCACTGTAAAATTACAGATAAATAAGCATATCCTTACTTGATCATATTCACATCCTACTTTGTTTATCGCTGTTCTAGACACACTCTGTCCAACACAATCCAACTGCAGTGATTGATCGTTCATCGTATTGTTTTGCTCATGCCATTTTCCCCGCTCATAATTGTGCTGATTTGGGCAAAGTTTTACAGTTGTTGGCCCACATTCATGCTTTGTGTCATCAATCAGCTAAAGGGGATCAACGGTGCATACATTAACCAGCCACGGTTGTACGATCACTCTTGCATACGATTACCTTCATCCCGGTGCCCATGGCCTCTATTGAAGCATTGAAGTGAGAATAAAAGATACGTAGGCCATGCCCAAGACACTTCCCTACCGGGGCTAGTGCGTGTTTCTGTGCTATACTGCTTTTGTTTGACAACTGCGATAAATGGCGGTTCGGAGGTTTTAATTTGCATATTTAAATGGCTGTATGTGTACGTGTTTTGTGTTCGGGTGAGCAGAGAGCGATTTTGGGCCACGCTCGGGCTTCGGAGCAATCCAATCACCGTGTGCGTTTTCGGGGCCGCGGACGGGTTTCGGATCATGCTTTTTGTTATTTTTCCCAATGCAGTTGGTGGGACGGTCGCTGATGAGATGCATCTGTTGTTGGTGGTGAGTGGGGAGGGGAAACGGATCGGGACGGGACGGACATAAAATATGAGGTCGCGCGACTAGAGCAGCGACTTTAACAAAACAGGCGCAACTCGGCGCGCATTGAGTAGCGGGGAGGTGGATTAGGAAGGATAAATATTTGCCTCCACCACCCGCCTCGGTGTGTGCTTCCTTATGTCTGATGATGACAAACTGTACCGCTTTCATACGAAATCCATTCGATTATCGTGTTGTTCTGATGCTTTCGGCACAAGGGTGTATGCTGGGCAAGGGCATAAGGGCGGAGTGATAAATGTGATGGAGATGAGTATGAATGGTGAGTTTGGCAACAGTTGGAACTCATGTTTAAATAATGAGAGCGATTTGTGTGCTTTGTGTGGAGTCGAAACCTAATCAACGACTGTTCTGCATCTGCTTATTTGTGTTCCCCCTCCCGCAGATTTGATGCTGGGGAAGATAAAGGCGATGATAAAGATGAAAGCGACGGTACAAAGAGTCGCATAAGGGTTCATTGTAAATTTAGAAACATCTCAATCTGGAAACCTCGTACATTATTATCCTTTACTCAGTGATGTATGAATGGAACTTTCTTTGGGAATGGTTAAAGGTTTTGGCTTTTCATTCACGACTCTTTCATTTCATTGATCACAAAGATCGCGGGTTCGTGGGAAATGCTCCAGTATCAATTTCACTCCCAAGGTCACATTTTTAAGATGCTCAAACAATCTCCTCCTATATAAAATACATGAAAAGTCATCCATAGGGTCACTGGTATAATGTTTTTGGGATAGATTTTCTACTTTCCACTAGTCATGTGTTCTTTCACACTTAAGCGATCACAGCACGATCGGGAACACGATTCCCACACGAACGCTTAATATTAATTCATTCACATGTTTGCTTTCTCCGATAATGTTTCCCCATGCCTGGGGAATGTCCTCAAATGCTAAACAAACAAAGCCGATCGTTTGCTGACGTGTGTCCTGCCACAACCTGCCACTGGCTTTTAGCGTGCCGCAAAAGGGACCTGTTACCGATCGGCTTGTAGCTGTGTGTTATTGTTTATTGTCATCCAAGATCGGTCAAAGATGCCGCCAGCCGGGCATTGGTGTGACTTTTCCAGTTCGACAATCAACAATTCAAGAATACGTGCGTCGGGGGTATTCGGGACCTCGGAAGGTCTCAATTTCTTCGCCAAAGATCCGCTTTAAAGCGCTTCGATCCGTTCCGTCCCCGTTGAATGCAGTGCCCTTCTTTTTGCTCTATTGTGCACCAAGAACAATTCGATTTGTGTCTGGCAAAGGTTGATCGGCAACGCAAAGGATATCCTTCGTCAAGTGAGATGTACGGGCGGCTGAATGGGAGCAAAAGGGAAAGCCGCCCAAGGATCAAAGCCGCACACGGGCACGGCAACAACGGAGTGAAAGGCTTCTAAGGGAAAGCGTTTTACTTTGCCGACAGGAAAGCGCCAAGCGGTTTCGTTTTTAGTTTCTGGTGAGTCATTTTACTCACCTTTGAGGGGTTGATCGTGAGCTGCTAAAAGGATCTCTCACTATACCGGGAATGAGCGGACGGGCTCATAACAATGGCGGTGAATAAGAAACCAGAATCCTTTTGTAGATTGAATTCTGAGCAAAGAAAACCACGTGTGTTTCGGTTGGTATATGCAATCTTCTTTTTTCTCCGCTTTTTGGTTTGGTGATCTTCATGCCGGAGTGTTGTCGCCGTAACGTCTCGGAACGGGAACGAACGATCGTTGCAATGTTGACATCATTGTTAGGACATGTTCCTAAGTGTGATGGGTTTTAATTTTTTTGTCAACATGAGTTTCTTCTTTTTTTCTTAATTTCCGTCAAGTTGTGTCTTGTACATATGATGCTGTATTTATCATTTTTCGGTTTACTTTTCCTTCTACTTGACCACCGTTCAAGTTGAGCAGTTTATTTTGTTGAAGTAGGAATAAAGCAACGCAACACAGAATAGGTCTTGTATGTGATTTGTTAACCAGAAGCCAGCATGAAAGATCCATGTCTCATAAAGAGATCATGAGAGCGAGAAATAGAGAGAGAGAGAATACGAAAATGTGAGACAGAATGGAGAGAAAAAAAAACCAAGGTATGTTCGCCTATTTCGCGCCAAGATCAAACGAATACTGCCGCACAAGAAGGAGATAATTTATTGACTTTTCATTAATATTGTTAACCGGCTCGTTTGATTTGTGCCTCGCTGCTTGTGAGTGTGTCGGTTTATTTTCTTTTATTTAGTATCGGGATCGCTATGGGACCGCCAAATCCCGGGAGGAAATGAGAATTGGAACGGAATTTCAGGTGCACAAAGGGAGAGGAAATATGTCGAAAACAAAGCAGAGATTCTGGCGGTACATTATGATGTTTAAAGTTGACATTTTTGCTGTGGTGGGTAAACTAAAAGGAAAGCAAAGGAATGCAGAGACGTGATTATTAATTCATTTCCGAATTTATGTGATGTGTTTTTCACAGTGAATTAACTGGGAATTTTCGAGAGCAGAATGGAGGCTTGTTTCAGCACGTTCGAGTCGTGACACTTGACGTTGGTGATAATTATTTTGTGAAATGAGTTAATGAAACCACCGTGCCAGTATGGTGTGCTGTGGTTGCAATTATTGAGGAAAAAAAGGATAATTAATTAAAACATGTAACACAATTCGTACGCGATTGGGTTCACATGTAAGTGGTTATCGCCTGGGCACACGTTAGTGCATTAAAAAAAAAAAAAAATTCTGGTCACCACTAAATTTTGGCTCTAGCACACCTAGTTTTGTATCTAAGGCATCGATTTTTGACAGTGCGCTTATTTTTTTTCTCTTGTTTGTCAATTTTTGACTGTAAGTAAATTGTTTTGTTTACAAAATTTAACCTTATGTATGAGACAGAGTTGTCCAAAATTAATAACAAATAAACTACACAATTTGGGTAGTGTTTTGATAATGTAAAAACATACAGTTGTCATAAATCTGCTCAAATATCTTATAAATTTACTATGCTTTCAACAGAAGTCAAAATTGTTGCTTTACGGACAAAAATAGGAGCGTTAGAGCTAAAAACTGCTGCGCTTTGTTAAAAACTGATGCCTCAGATTCAAAATTTAGCCGCAAAGACTGTACTTTACAGGTATTCCACGATATACACTATTAATGCGGGCCGGAAACAAAAGCGTATTTCGAATATTAGCGTAAGTCGAATTTCGAGGTTTTCAGTCAAATTAAAGCTATTTTTCGTATAATTTTACTTGAAGTGGTAGGTTTTTAGTCATTAAAATAGTTATTTGATCTGATTTCAACTGAAGATTACAATTTAGGAACCTTTAAAATGGGTTTTAAAGTTTATCCAAAGGGTTGTTTATTTTGCATTTGACATTTAGTGTGTCAAATCAGTACAATTTGCTCGAAGAAGTATCAAATTTAGAAAATAGCGTAAAGCGAAATCGCGTATATCGAGTATAGCCTATATCGGGTAATACCTGTACATTCTTTTTTTGGATTATTATCTTTATGTTGGAAACAGAAACAAACATTTTGTGCAACTGTATCTGTATTGGTCCATTTAAAACAATATTTTCAGCAAATTCAGCTATAGACTATCAAGCAAACTCTGAAAATGTATTTAATTTTTAGTTTGTACTGTATTTTACATTTTGAATTGAGGCTATCGTTCACTTACACCAGAGGAGAGCTCTCACACGAAAAGAGGAGGCACATCGAGTTCAATTGCCAACTGGAAAACAGTTAACAGCTACCAAACCCAACACTTCAATCAATGTTACTATTCATTAAAAGAGAATCCAAATAATAAAGGAGACACTCTTCTCACAAGATGTGGGATAAAAATGCAAAAATTAAAAAAGGGCACCAAAAATGCCCACCTTTTAACTCCTACCTTTGGCTGTCATCCATTTGCCCTGCCCTGCGCACAAGTGAACCGATGCGTGCACAAATTTTCACACTTATTAGCCTATCTTTATCCTTTTTTGCCCGGTAGAAAAACGGTTCGTCGCTCCCGACACCTGGGCAATGGTTGACAAGCCGGAGCGCGTCCCAAATCGCACGGTAAATGCATGTTTTCATTCGTTCTGAATCCGATAGATGGCAAAACTCTTGCACTCGCTCGCTTCTCGAATGCATTCCCAGGCCGATGAATGGCCGTTTGTGCTTAGTTTTGCCTTTTTGAAGGATGAGTTTATGCTTCGTTTGGTTTTGTGTTTTCTTTTTTGTGTCTCTAAGCGTCCCACTTCCACACGCCGTTGGTGCCCGGCTCGATGGAACAATTTATGAATATTTGTTTGGTTTGAAGTGCTCGCGATCCGTTCTGGTTGACAGGACCGGGGGAGACCGGTACAACATTTCTATGGGAGAAACTATCTTAAAGGGTTTTTTGAGCTGCTTGCGTGTTTCTTCTGTAGTCATTTTTCGTGCGCTTTATTAGCTGGTGTGTGTTACTGGTAGATGGGAATGGTTTTCGTTTTTTTCCACCCCGTACAACACAAATGAAAATGTGGAAAGAAAAACCCCTTTTTTGTGTAATATGTGTAGGGAGAAGGATGGAAATAAAAAGCGTACGCCGGTCATGGGTGATGAATGTGATGGACAGTTTTGTCCCGCTTTCAAAAGTCATGTCGAGCGCATGTGACATCGGGCTGTCATATTGAGGTGTCTGTTGTTGTTGTTGTGCTTCTGTGAGCTGTAGCGCGATAGCATACAAAACCAATAAGCTAAATATTCTACATTCTAAAACTCGCATTTAAATTTAATCGCTTCACTGTGGCGAATTTAACGTCCAAATAAATTCGCGTAACAAGCATCAACGCGCACCGTTCGCGCACAGCACCCCGTGGCGCAAAATTAATTGTCTTCCAATGACGCGCAAAACGGTTGGTCCAACGTGGCTAATATGCCCACCGTTCAAGCGATTCGCGCAATGACGCGCGCGGGAAAATGTGTTCAATATCAATATTGAAAGTCGTCGCTGTCAGAAAAACGGAAAACACGCGTCTCGCCCTGCCGACAAAGATGCTTCGCTACACTCCGGTGCCGGCAGCTTTCCCCCGAGAGAAAAAGCGGGGTGCAATCTGTGTGCAGAATGTTGCCGAATGATAGCGTACGGAGGGTAACGGGGTGTTTTTTTTTTGATAGCCCTTCCCTAAGTGGTGTAAAATAGAGGAGTGTCTCCTTCCGTTCGCCATGTTCCACGGGGCTTTGCGTGTGCGGCCAGGGCTTTGCCCGGGTGTTACAATGGAAACACCGTAATGTTGCTTCCGCAGCCGTCAATTACACGTATTTCTCGGCGTTCTGGCGAAGCGAGGAGAGAGAGAGAGTGAGTGAGTGAATGCTGCACTTCCGAAAAGGGGAAGTGATTCGGTTCGGAAAACCATCCATCTGCATCGATATCGGAACGAGCCCAGTGCGTGGAATTGGTGGAATCCTGTGCACACAGCCCGGGATAGTGTTAGGGGTAGTACCACCGAGCAGAGTATCGCCGCTCTTGCCGCAGCCGTGTTCGGGGTGGGTCGACTTTAATCGAATTATGGCACTTGATTTATGTGCGACTGTCGCACAATAATGTTTTAATTCTGTAACGCTTTTCCCCCTTGCAGTAAGTGTGCACGGTCGTCGGTTCACGGTATATGCAGCTTGCTTTCCTCCCGGGGTCGTTGTTTTGCCGGGTGATGGCGGACCAAACACACACACACGCACATAGACAGAGACATATATTGAAACGATCACTGCCATGTTTTGTAGCGTTAAGAAGATTGTGGCTGGTACGATTGAACAGGACGATTGGGATGTGTTCAATTAGCTGATGAGTAGCTGATTGAGGATTGTCTTGCTGACAGTCAATCGGAAAAGTACTCTAAAGTAGGTCTTTTTGTATTCAAAACAAGGGAGAATCGGAAGAATCGATGCTGAAGTTAGAGTAAATTCAATTTCATGACTATCAAACGGTAATTTTCATTTTTTCATCATTATTTTGTGAATTAAATTGAATGTTGGAATTTATTTTAAATCATTCAAGTAGTCTTGATGGCACAATTTTGGAAGACTTTTAGAAGCGTTTATATTGCCTTTATGGTTCCTATAGTCCGTTGAAATTTGAAGTTTTAAGCTTAAGTTGGTAACAATCCCATTTGGGCTATTGAAATTCGTGTATCATTTATTTTATTTTATTTTTTATTATACTCAATTCTGCACATCAATTTTAGTTGTAATAATGAGCATAGTTTAATTAAATTGAATAGTTTAATTTATAAAATTTACATTGCTGGATAAATTTAAAATTTACATTTTACACTGCTCTTATTAATTTATCTTAATTATGGGAAATATATAATACAAACTGCTCTCTTAGACGTCATTTGCAGGATATGGCTTGCCCGATTTTTAAATAATCAAAATATAAAAAAATGATGACTATTTTCTGAGCCCTTGTTTTCGTGAAATGGTATTGCACAATATTGCTCACCAGTGTTTAGCGGTGCGTTGACTTTCGTTCAAGTTTTTGGCCACCTTTCTGTCAATGCAATCAACGTTTTATTACGGCAATACTGAAAGTATAGGTAGACACACACATACACACACGCTTCAAATGGTTGCTGCTCAATACACTTCAAAGCTACCGTCGTGATTCAACGTCTACTTTTCTGAAACACACATCAAGCTCGATTGCGTGTGCAGTCACGCACGAAGAAAAACAATATGAAAATATATAAAAAAATCACAAAAAAAAGAAAACAGCAGCAACACTTCTTCCCCCGGCAACACTCCTGACTGCTGACAACAATGAGAAGGAAAACAAAACCACGTATCAGCCTAATAACACGTTTAGGTAAACAAAACTTAAGGAAAACCCGCACAAGATAAGTACAGGTGCGAATTAAACAAGATGACGGGGCGCCTTTTTCCTCCCCTCTAATTCCCAGTCCCAGTTCGGGTTGCGCCAGGTACAAAGTCAAAAGAGTCGAGCGCTCGGGCTGGCTGACAGCTCGGGATGTTGTTCGGGGCCCGTCCCACCGAGATAGCCGCCCTGAACGGTGGGCTTCCTGGCGCACTGTCTGTGTGTGTGACTGGTCAGTTTTCTGTTCTGCTTTGCTTTTTTTTGTGTGCGTGACGCTCCGTTCGGTGGGTTGCAATTCCTCCCGCGTTCCGTCGTGTTCCTAGCGGCCAGCGGCGCCATTGTTCCCGGGAGTCGCCACCATCCGGTTGGGTGCATAAATAAACACCTTCTATTTTTCGATTCAACCATTCCCGCACTCTTCACTTGCTGTTCGGAAGCTAGCGGAGACTGTTGGCGTTTACCGGCGAATCTGTTCGCGCGATAGAATCGGTCCGTGGCGGTCTCTTTTGTTAAGCCCAAAGGTACCTCCGAAACATGGGTTTTGGAGAGCTCAACATGGGAAGCCGACAGGGGGTGACGGTTAAGAAAGAAGTGACGGCCAACTTGAAGTATGTTTCTATTGTGTTTTGGGCTGTCTCGGACTCTCCTTTTTGCCCCAGGCCCTCTTCCGGGCCGAGAACGGTGGCCGGGCCGTTTGGTCAGCTAAGACTGAGGAGTGCTGAGGAGTACGGGAAGGAGTTTCAAGCGGCTCCGGGACGGTGTTTTGGGGCGTTCGAGTCGTTCGAGTTGGGCATAGAGAAAGGATAGCGTCAGTCCAGTGTCAAACAAGAGAAAGGTGCTGGTAGTCGGCGTAGACAAAAGTCCTATTTTTCAAGCCCACACGTCCTGTACCGGTGATCCTGCACTGGTGGTTGCAAATTACATAGTGCATGGTTTAAGCTTTTTTTTTCTATAAGCAATTGACCCAGCGTTTGTTAAGGTACAATTTCCAACGTCAAATGTTGCTTCCTTTTGCGTGCACACGCTTTTGAACGGGTAATTATAGGCGGCTGATGCGTGTGTGTGTGTGATGTGACGCTTAACTAATTGAGGCTTTCGACATATAAGGATTTGAGGGTTGTTGTAGAGCAGAATATATGCATATATTTTTTGAGCAATTAGATTTAAATGTATTTCAAACGCTGAAAAAAGAGTGTATGGAAACAATTTTCCATTTCCCAGCGATCGATTCAAAAGAGTGTGCTTATGATTGAGATCTCCCTACCATACTACCCTAACAATAGGGAGAAAACGCAGCAGAACGATTTAGAAGTCGCTCGTCACACGGCTCCGCAGCATCGCGAACGAAGAAACGCGTGTCGTTGAGCAGTCAATTGGTTTTGTCAACACTTGAGCGGCAAACGGAGAAATCAAGGATCACCGGAAGAGGGTGTCCCCGCTGTGCCGGCTGTGAGCAATAAAATCCGTCCTGGGGAAAGTTTTCTCGTCCACGGCGGAGACAAGTCACCGACACGATGGGGGGCGCCAAACAAAAAAAAAATCTCTCACCAACACAAGAAGACGAAGGAATCGCGGGTAAGCGTGCGAGTGCGAACCCCCTTATTCCTGACGCCGGGACGCGCTCGGTGTCGTTCAGGTGAGGGCACGACGTGACTAGAAGCGGCGCTTAAGTGGTTGCTTTATTGGGCCGCGCCCGACCAGCTCGGGTGGGCCCGGTGGGAGGTCGTGGATGAGTAGTTTCCTGGGAACGGGCGCAAGGAACGGCACACCGGCCACCAATCGGAAAGGATCAATCGAATCGATCGTGCTCGTGGGATAGGGTATGCTGGTTTTATTTGATTATTTATGAAAAAAAAACGTCGTGTAGTTTTCTGGATATGTGTGCGTGCAATTAAATGCTGCCCAAGGGAGATCGAACGCATAAGCCATCTTGACGATGCACTTGAGAGTGTATGGGAAATTTTTACGAATTTTAAACTGCATCCAGGGATATTGAGACGATGCAGCTCGGTTGGGTGTCAAGAAATGGAGTTTTGAGAATTTAGAGCGAAATGTTGTAAGCGCTTTGGATTGTTTAAATAAAATATTGAACATAAATAAAGCACTAAGCAATTGAACAATTGAAGTTAATGTAATTTGTTTCTGTTTATTTCAGGGTCAATCGTTTGAAGATTTGATTTCGGTTTAGTTTAGTGAAAGTCGATTTTTATTAATTATTTTTCAACACCATTTTTTATTCAAAACTAAAATTTTCTATATATAAGCTTGCCTCTAGCGTTGGAAATAACAAATTAGTGATTTATTTATTTTTACGGCATTTGATTTGAAAAGGAAATTTACTGTATTTAGTTTTATGTAGACAGATCATTCCATTTTAAATAGATAAGGAAAACTGATTTTGAAAACTGGGATTGTGTAGACTGATATCGATTTTCAGTAATAACTTGCGAAATTAAAAAAAAAAACTCAAAAACTTCATTACCGTCAACATCTTGGATGGCAATTTATGTTGCCATCTTGTCAACGTTGTACGTCCCATTTGTCCACACCTTGAGGAGCTGTCGAAATAGTGTCCGCTAGCTAATAATATAAATTACCCTTTCCGTCACTAATGCCAAGACATTGAATAGAGGAAGAAAAAAACACCCTTTTCCAAATAATCGCTACGAATGACCTAACCACCAGAAGGTGTTGGCAAATTACAGACAAATAATAACTGTAAAATGACTACGCGCGGGAGAGACACCTCACAAAGAGTTAAGACCCGAGGAACATGGCATCCAACATGCCTTCGTTGTTTATGCAAGTCTGTCAGATAATTGTTGTGCATGAGTGTGATCGTTTCGCGTCGCCGATTGCATGCCCTCCCATTCGGTTGAGCCAGCCCAGCAATGGGGACAACGATTTGTGCCCTATCTGAGGGGAGTGAAAATCAACCCCCTGCATGAGCATGAGAAACGGTGTCATAACTCACTCATCATTAGCGAGCTGGCGAAGCAACTTTCGACAATTATCCGACACGGCAGCTATCGCGTACAGTGGGCCTCGATGCAACTGGTGCACTCATTTAGAGTAAACTTAGCGTCATGCTAATCATTCGCCGCGCATGTACCAACCGAAGGGTGAGCTATATTTATAACAAACTTTCGTACGCTTACACCACAGTCCGTTGGAAAGTATCGTACGTGGAATTGTGTCGATCGAACGGTATCGATCAAGCCCGCAACCGACGAACTCGCCGAACCCCTTTCACAACACGGAATTGTGAAGCTTCATTGATGAATAGCAACAGTTGGCGATGGCACAGGCACAGGAGTGTAGCTGCTTGGTGCACTTATTGGCAACTTGGGCAGACGCAAAAGCCTGGAGTGGTCGCGTTTGGTGGACGCTGGTCCTAATCATAAGATCCATTACTTAATGAACCATCTCACATCGCACCAACGGTCAACGGTATCAATGGACGTTCCCACTTTCGGACGACCTACCGGGGGACCAGGGGGCACTATTGCCTGTCCACCCAGTGTGGATCAAACCAGTTATCCAGTGCGCCAGCTTAGAGACTTCCATTGCAGAGTGGGCGTACAGCTTACTTTCTAGCGCCTGGAGCCATCGGTAGTGGCGGCAGATCGCGCTAGATTACAGATTGTCAGCACTGATCTTCCCTCGCCATCAACCGGGACTACCCGGTACGCACAACCCGCACGCCTCGCCATGCCCATTCGGTTGCGGAGTTGCAATTTCTTCATCCCCGTCGCTCCGCTCACCGACTCCCTTAGACGGTTGTTTTGCTTCAGCATCTTTTTGTTGTTATATGGCATTAATGTTTTGAAAATGGCGTATAACACTTTCGGTATGTAATTTTCTGTTATATCGTATGCGGTGCGGTTTTGTTGCCCGTCTTGCCTGCTTCACACATTCGTAGCAATTTCCCTTTTGTAATGGATCCATTGTGCTGCTGCTGATGAATGAAAAACTGGCCCGCAGCTTCGCGATGAGAATCTGATAGTGCCGTACGATGATGCGATGTCCAAACGGATCATTGTGGGTTTTGGGCCGGCCAGAGGCCAACAATCTGCTACAGCTCCCCCTCCTTCCTTACCACTCAAATTAGTGAGCGGTTTTTCGGCAGCGAAACACAGAAGGCCCGGTGAATGAATGGTCGAACAATTGTTTCCTACACTCACTACCGTCCCGGGAGCTTGTGTTTGCGTTCGTTGGTTAGTTGGTTTTTGAAGCCCTTTGCTGTGCTGCGTTGCCGATGATCTTTCGGGTGCGGCGTGTGGTTCAATGAAAAGGTGTTTTGCAGAACGGTGGGGAAGAACCGGCGGGATCGTGGAGGAAATCGACAGCCCCAATGTACCTTTGAATGGGTTTACGTTGTTGTGAAAATATTGATAATTATCGGCGATGGCGGCGCGATTTTTGCTTTCATGATGGCGCCACGAAGGGTTTGGAGCAATTTCTTTTGATGTTTGACGAACGCTGGAGATTGTTGGAGAAGTCAAAATTCTGTCTCATTAATTGGGGAGTTCAAATTTGATGTTAACGTTGGTGGAAAACGCAACAAAAAAAAAATTGAACTTTGTCTTCATTAAAAGATCACTCAACGAGTATAGTAGCTTTAAGCGCCATCTGTGAGCAAATTCTAGAACTGTTTGCAGTTAGTTTCTCTGTTTCTATTTTAAAAATGTTACTAAAGAAGCAGCAAACAGTTCCGTTGACCATGATACCAGTAATAGCACCACAAGTTGCTCCTACTTTCATGCTTGATAAGTATGCATTAAGTGCGGCGGTACTTCAATCGAGGCCCGAAAATAAATGCCAATTGCGTAGGATCAATGAGGTATAGGTGCCGCATGAGATCAAAGGAAATTCGACACCGCGAGAACCGAGCGCTGTTTTGGGGATGATGAATGTGAAAAGAAAGGAGGGCATAAATAGTGGGCCAAGTTAGCTTGCAGCAACGGAGATATTCAGATGATCGTTGAAGTTCAATAAAATATGTTCTCATACACATCAATTACACACAACTCATCGTGCTCCCGTAATACTACCTCAGCTCAGCCCCGTCAAGGTGAGTCAATTTCAAACCGATTGAAAAATCAACGCATCCGGCATCGTTTTGCGTCGCAAATGCATCGGAGAGCACTCAATCATCTACGTTCCCGGTCATCGCATTGGCAATTTGCATTGACATGACAGGTAAACAATGCGTTGCTACCGAGAACTCAGCTTGCCCGATCCCGGCCGGGACCGGGCGTCCGTCATCATTCGTTGCCCGGCAGGGATGACTTCAATCCGTGTGCCCTTCCCCGGGGACTTGCGATACATCTTCATACACACAATCCGGAGAGCGATAGAGAAAGAGAGACAGAGCGAGAGAGGGATAATTAGCAGTGAGACCTGAAGATTTCTCACTTGCTTGAAGAAGACAAACGCTAGATGCTTGAGAAGGATCGATTTTGCATGTTGAAAAAGAGCGACATTTCAATGTGCTTCCTGGCGTTGAATGGAAGCAAGTGGAACGAAGCCTGACAACTTCACCTACCCCATCCTGTCCCTGTACTCTGTCATAGTGAGCGATTTGACCTATCCACATGCACACGTATGGATTAGTGGATTCGATGACGGTTTTGCCCAGTGGTACGCTTCCATGCTATTTGTACGCTTGTCACCAATCCGGGGAATGCACCCCGGTGTTTGAATGCGATCGATCCAGATGATGCATCGCTTTCGGGTGCATTTGCTTCCATTACCATAATAATAAAGCCTCTCCCTCTGTTTTGTCTGCCTGCCCCTACTTCGCCAAGTAGGCGAGAGTTTGTTGTAGTTGGGCGGGTTTTGTTTTGTCCTTCGCCATTTGCTAATACACCGGTTTTCGCAGCCGGACTGTGGACCTGGGCCTGCAAAAGGTGGTTTCGCAAGAAGCGGGATCCGGGCCGGGTGTGCGTCGCGTGAAATTGGTATCGAAGCGAGCAAACATGATCGAGACGTTTGACGGGGATATCTCGCTTTGACGGATGGGCGTACTTTGCACGGGCAGAATGCAGCAATGCAAAGCTCGAGGTGCAATGCGATGCAGCTTCCGATCGACGGGTTTTGTGGTTTTTGTTTTCCCTTCTGGATGAGTGCATTGAATGGAGGAACTGATTTGTTGAGACACATGATTGAGCATGGGCTGATTGGGTTGTCGTGTTGCGTTTGGAACGGTTTTTGAACGGGGCTGAATGTTGCTACCGCTTTGTGATGCGCAAACTGGATGCAGTTTCTTGTGGCAATGTATGACAAACGGATGATGGAACACTTCGCGTAGGAAAGAACACGTGCAGCGTTGATGGAGCGGAAATTGTTAAGGAGGAGATCTAATGAAGTAAATATTTAGATGATTTCAGAGAAGCACCGAACAAGGAGGTGGAATTTGTAGCAGAAATTCCTTAAATTGAAATCCATAAATAACAAAAGCATGAAGCAATTTAATAAAGAGCCTGTTGATTTTTTTTAGTACCGAAAATCCCCATAATGATTAATTTAATGATCGAGTATTGAGAACTTGTATCAGATCACTAGAATGATCGTAATACATCACAAAAGTTTTATTGTAATAAAACGTTATGCCCTTTTCATCGACCTGCTCCTGGAATTCTATTCGTGCACCTCGCGACTCATAATTCTCTCCGGAAAGCTTCCCTGCGACACAAATCTAATTACACGCAACGCGTCATAAATCTCAACAGAATTCCTTACGAAAACCGTTCCCGAACGAAAAACCGTTCTCATACCGAGCCATCTCCATGGCAACCTGTTGCATTGAGCTATTCTAAGCGTCGAAAGGAACGTCCAACGTCTTAGCCGTTGCGCGAGAGCGAAGCATCACGCTGTGCACCCTCGGTGAAGCAATTCTGAAGCTTGTTCTGAATAGAACGACGAACGTTTTCTTTTATTCCCCGGGGCGAGATATTCGCCCCATAACAACAATAACAACAGCACCGGCACGTCATCGAACGGGAGACGAACGACACCCCATCAGTTATCAATAAAAGTCCGGTGCCGGTCGTCGGAAAGAAGACGCAAGAAAGCTGAAGAAAGCACAAACAAATCTATACCCGATTCACCCACAACCCGGGTGACTGGGGATAGGATGGAGGTAGAGTGGTAGAGAGGCAAGATAAATTACACATCATAAATATTAAGCCATACAATAGCGATATGTCATAATATATGGCGTTTTTATTTCAATTTCTCATTTCGTCATTTCAACGACGGTGTACACTGACGACGGCAGGGCTCGGTAACGATGGGACGACGCATACCCACACACACACACTCACCGGCCTGAGCCTGTTTGATGTTTCAATCATCATTTTTTCTTGCGTGTGAAGCGTCAAAATTGTGGATTTTGTGTAGCGTTACTACGCTTGCAATCAAAAGATGACCGAAGAGTAAGGCTTTTCTTTTCGACGGCCTTCAGGGGCATTGGGGGAACAATTTGATATTTGGAGCTGGTTGGTCTTCTTTGTACCAGGAACCTAATAGTTTCTCCATCACTCACCATTGCTTTACCCGCACGGTGAAGCTTTTAGTTTGACTTTAGTTAAAGGAAGGTCATCCATAATCTGCGCTGCTACAGGGAATACTGTTTACGCGTGTTTGTTTGTTTGGTCAAATGACAGATGATCGTTCACAAGAAAGCACGTTTGCGTTGTATTGCTTTTTTTTCTAGACAGAGGGCGCTCTTTTTTCAACCGAGTGCTGATCTCATGTCTTGCTGGGGTTTAAAAGTCCTCTTTTCAATCCTACATTACCATGGCAACTATGTCTAAACCCCTGGGTAAATGCATCTGTTATGTTATGTGGGAAACAATGCAATTCCAGCGTGGAGGTGTGACTCGCCTCGTCAGTGTTTTCTTACCGGATTCCTTTCCTTTCGTAAAAGATTCCTTTCCTTACACGATCATAAAACACGAGCTTTCGCGCCATTGTGATTTCGAGTGAAACGGAATACATTTGAACAAAAATTTGCTGTTGTGGTACATTTCTCAGGAATTTACTGGGAAGGAATTATAGCCAAAGCCAGGCGTATTTCTATTTTCTTCGTTTCTGAGGCTTGACGACCGATCGTTTGTTTGCTTGATTGGTGTTGGGCTTCCTACGATGTAATTGACCCCATCATAAATTGAGGGTGTCACGGGGTACCGGAAGGACTTACAGGACAGCACAGCTACGTGATGCACTGTGGGTCATGCTGCGACGTGTGTCCTAGGGATCTAAAGATTTATGCTGCACTGTGTCGAGTGTTCTGCAAAAGGCTATGATTGGAGGGGTTATAAAACGATCGTTTGCAACAAGATTTTGAGCAACGACCAACACTGTGGTTGAACAAAAAAAAGTGATAAGAAACAAAGGAATTTTTGATGAATTAATTTCCATGTTTTTGTGGCACGGTTGTACAAAATCATCGCTGGAATGAGGGCTGATGAAATGGTGCAATTTAGAAGCGCATTCATGCAAGAGCTGTGTGCTACAGGAAGGGTAATAAAATCGTAAGAGGGATATTTACAAACAGCTTAGACCATTGCTAAGATCGTGATGATAAGACAAACAAATAATTATATTTTTTGCTTTCTTGTTCCAATACCGATGATTTTAACAATAAACCAAAAACGTGTTTCCTACCATTCTTAAGGTACAGCTAGAAAGTATCGAATTCAACGGAACGAATGATGCAAAACATCGGTTTAAAACACAACGCCTCTTTCGCTCTTTTTTTCCTCCAACGTACACATCGAAAACATTCGTCCTTTCGCCCAGACAAATCACAAACGAATGCACGGAAATTGGATTGCGAACGGATTGTGTCCCGCGCAAAAAAAGGAAGAAACATTCCCTCCACGTAATGCGATACTTTGAAATGTCTCGATCGTGCTCGGATGTCGCGCGCATACGGCGGGATGCGTTTCTGGTGCCGGCGTTTGCTTTCATGTTTTGCCGAATTGTGTCACCCTGCGTGCGGCAAAACTATCCCACCGGCAGCAACAAGGGACGACAAAAGGCGCTCATGCCGCCAACTGATGGCGCGGCGCGTCATCTCTCTACTCCGGAACCGTTTGCCGCTACTTCCGGAACGAGTTTTTCTCGATTTGTTTTCGATGTGTTTTGTGTCCTTTTTTGTAGCCGAATTTGTGTCATACGAGCGGGGTAACAGCATGTCCGTATGATGTCTCATGACAATGTTATTAATTTGTGATGTTCAGTTAGCAACGAAACAAACTGCTTCAGGATTGGAAGTCCCTCCCGACAGCTACAGACTAGAGAACAGTTATCACGTCCTTGTTGACATTGGCGTAAGGCCATTCCGGGACGGTTGTTAGAATAATAAATAGAAAGTTTGATACAAAGTAGCTGATTACGGGGCGAGTTTTTCCCTTCCCGCTCGCACGGTAACGTTTGCTTTCGGGATGTTGAATTGTTACGTTAAATTTATGGTGACGAAATGGAGGGTTGCAACGGATTTGGTAGCCGAGTGGACAAAAACAAACACAATTGGACCGGGTATCGGATTTCAATCAGGAGGGGCCAGTTTATCTTGGCCGATAATCCAAGGGCAATGGTTAGGATAATAATGGCGACCATGAAACAAATCGTACATGAATGTTTGATGTTTGCTAGAGCCAAACGGGGCAGGATTGGTTGCGTATGTAGATGGTTGGCTGAAGATATAGGGCAAGCGAGGTAGCAGATTGTTGGGTCACAACGGTAAATTGTACTGTTGTGAAATATGTTTATTGAAGCTATAGTTTTGGCTGGATCTAGTTTGTAATTGTAAATATATGAAATTTGGGGTTGGTAGCATCGATATATTTCATGCACTATATAAAAATAACTTTCAAAACAAGTTGTACGTGTGTTTTAAAAGCACAAATGCTGACGAATATAGGCAAAGAAAGCACGACAAAGTAACTGAAATTGAATGAAATCTTGAAATTACTCTTTCTTTTGCACATTGCTTTCAAATATTATGCAAATGATGTCCTATTTTTATGTTTTATTGGAAAACATGAACATATTATTGATTCTGAGCGGTGTACACGTGCATGTATTTGCTTTCTATCGCCTTCCCTTCACCAAGGGGGTGTAGCTCAGATGGTAGAGCGCTCGCTTAGCATGTGAGAGGTACTGGGATCGATACCCAGCATCTCCAGCGACACTTTTTTCTACCACCACACGCAAGGTTTTTTAAATATGCACTTTTTCATTTTCTGAACCTCAAACTTTATTTCTCTTTTTTTATATAACTTCTTTGATCCTTGTTCGCTTCGATTGAAACATATGGATGTAGTCGCTTTTACGATTGAAAGTATTCCCCAGGAGGGTTATGTTTTAAAAGAACAGTGCTACAATGATCTCTACAATTGATAAAATCGTGTAAAAAGCTTAATGGATTGTACGGATTTGCTGAACGTATCGATTTTTCGACCAGTAAGCACTCACCTAGAAATGTCAAGCTGGCCTGTTTCGCTCTCACCACTCGGTTTGCTGCTACATTCCATCCGAACAGATCAAATTACATCAGTTTGATCGTAAATAAAAATTGCAACAGTGTATTTGCACTGTACGTGATATCCATCCGTTTTTAAAGAGGGGCTTTAGTTTTGGTTTTGCCCCTCTGCCGTGGTGTCCTGGCGAGGTTGTGTGCTGTGTAATTGTTTCTGATTTATGTGAGCCATTGTTTATTGCTCTCGTTCTGGATTGCTGATGCAAATCTTATCTAAGATAACAAGCCGATTTTGAAACAAAAATGGATTCAAATTTCGTTAACGTATGCTTATTGTTCCGGTGGGAAATGTAACATTCAAGCATATCGATGCTTTTGCATGCTTTTTTTAATGGTTCGTTCCCTGCAAGTTCTCGAGTTACACACTAAAGCGTTCGTTTCGTCAATAAAATGTACACACAACGTTGTTTAGCAAACTGTGGTCGGACGGGTATAAACTTTCTCTGTGCAAGGTTTTACAACTATACTTGGAAGTGTTTTGTGTGCTGCTCGGTGCTCGGTGTTGGCCACACGCCTTCACAGTTGGAGCTGCAGTTCTCGCACCACGTGAGCAGAAAACAATCCTGTGAAATTCCTCTGAAATACAACCGACCACCCGTTTTGGTGCCCAGTTTTGGTGTAGCACCAATTTGCATTTGCACCTTCGCAATTCCGTTCCAAAGAAGTCAACCGTTCTTATCACCGGACAGATACTCTGCACGATCAGGCGCGTAATGTGTGACGTGTCAACGGATCCGTTGACGATGCTTCCCTGTGTAGGTCCCTGTGGATAGCCCATCCTAGCAGTCACGGGGGAAGAAAAGAGAGCCAGTGACAGTGAAGCAGTGACGAGCAGCGGGCGGTCGGGTAAACAAAACCCGTGGGTCATCCTCGGGAGCTACTGCTGACGAGCTACACTCACTGGCTTAGCCAATTTCATGTTTATTTAGGTGAAAGTAGGCAAGCGTGGTTTGCAAAAGCTGACGAACCCCCGCCGAACAGGGAAACACAGGTCCGTACTGGGACCGCCCGATGCGTGGTGACATCCGTTCGGTAGAAAAGAGCAACGCGTCTGCCTACTTGTCTCGCACCAAACGCTGTATTGCTCTTTGCGAGAAGATAAACATGTCAAGAGAATCTTCGGACGGTTGAAGGGAATTGAAGGAAAGAGACAAAACAATGGATAGTTTTGACAGCCGGATGATGAATCCTTCATTCATTGGATTTGAACGATGCAATGCATTGGGTTGCTGTCGTCGTTTCCTCTTTATCGTCACACTCCAGAGCTCTGACGGTGCGAACATCATGTTTCTGGCACCAAAGGTTCTCAAAGAAAAGAAACTCTCCTGAAAGACATCTTCCTTCACCGGGAGGTGGCTGTTCTGGGTTACGAACGCCACATGATAGCCCGCGGGAGGCTTCCATTCTCATTTGCGCCGTAAGTTCCAACGTCTTGTTTTGGGCACCATAGGAGCAGCCAGCAGAGCAGCACACGTACCATGTTAACTGGTAGTTATCGAGAATCATCTCGAGTCACTATGCCAAGAACCTGTCCACAGCCAAATAAGGATCGTCTGAGGCACAGGGTGCCACGGTCCCGGCTGCAAGGTCACCCAAGAGAGCCCAGACCTGTGGGTCAGAGTGTGCGAGATGTGCGTATGATGAATGTGAACAGATATCAAACTGTGTCTTTCTTCCTCGGTAGAGACACGATCGATCGTCGCATCAGCAACGCAAACGGGGTGAAAAGTGTGCCGAAACACGTTCGCAGAAGGTCTTCGCTCGGGCTGGATGATCGAAGAAGTGATCGAGTTCGGGTTGTATGCACTGGCACCGATGTTACTGGTCAAGTGGAGTGGTTGGTGAGCGATGGGAATGTATTGTTGGTTGATCGATTTCATTCCGATGTACATTTACGCGTCTGTTGTTTGTTTGTTGAATGGCATTGCTTTTCAATATCTTCATCGATCTTGCGGTGATCGATCGGGATGATGTTGAGGTGAGTTCCTGTTAATCAGCCAGATAGGATCTTTATGATCATTTTGATCAAACGATTCAGAGTGAGCTTTGGAGATAAGAAAAAGATGCTTGGAAGATGTTTGCTTATGTATGCAACTACTGGAATATGTTGAAACTCGCCAGGGTGTAGTACTCTAGCATTAGAGACGCAAAAATGTCTTCCAATCGTGTATAGAAACATCCATTACCAATCCCTGTCAACCTTTTTATACACCATCGCTTATTGATTTTGCCAATTCGCGTAGACATGCTCGTTACTGCCCTTTTCCGAATGCGTTTCACACTCACAGCACGATATCACACACTCGCGTTATTTGTCGTTATTGGCCGCATCATATCGGCACTATCGGCAAACAGAACGCGTGACGCGCACCAGTGCGATGGTGATAGATCGTTTGCCAAAGTCAGGCGCACTGTAAAGACAGTCACTTTTACTACCCGTCCCCGGCCTGACACGTGCAAAATGCAAACTGCAATGAATGTTCAATGGTATCGTTCCATGGAAAAAAATAGGGTGAAACGTGTCATTCGGTTCACGTTTGCGGTTATGACCGTATGAGATAATCATCACCATTTGGACGCTTGTTCACGATCCATTTACGAAGTCGATACCCGGTATGCCTTTGCGACGTTGGTCGTTTGCTTTGCCCGATAAGCATCAGCGCATCAGACCAAGTACATGTCAGAATGTTCGTTTTCCTAGCGTTACCCATCAAATGGCATACAAACGGACACACAATTGTGGTCCAGGAAGTGCGGGATAATCTACCACAGCAGGAGTGGATGTATTCCGAGAGCTTTGTTTGTTCCGAGGTTCCAATTTCGGAGATAATTCTGAAGAATTTCCGTACACTTTCCGCTCAGATTTCAGCTCATCTGGCGCAATCGGATGCAATGGGCCGCAGAGGTTATCCCGTTGGCTGTTATTGGAAATTGGCCAAACGTAGGGAACCAAACCATCGGTGTCGGAGAACGGTTTATCAGCTAATGAATGGAATGGTGAAAACAAAATGATGACAGATTTAACCTTCCCGCAACATCTTGCTGCTTGCTGTGAAGAGTCGTTAGTCCGTAAGAGGACCTGATGTCGCCTGGATGCCTTAAGGCGAATTTTCCCGCACCAGAACAGAACGGGCGGGGTAAGTTTGTGGCACCGTAGTCACAATGTTTTGCGGTTTGAAATTACAACCAGCGGTGGTGTTTGGTTGCGGGAAAAGCGGCCCGGTAGCGCAAAAGAGCATTGCTGCGCGCGGGAAACATTTTGTGCGGGGCCGGGAATTCTCGCGTGGCCAGCTTGGGAGATGGTAAACCACAGCAATGCCACAATGACAAAGTAAAAACGAAACACACGCGAATACGAAACAAGCCCCGGGGCTAATCGGTGGGTAAGCATTGTTCGAACCTTTTGGGGTGTTTGTTGGGCGGTGTTTTTTTTTTTGCTTACGCGTTCCTCTGGTCCACATGTTCCACAACGGGGGCATAATTGATGAGGTAAAATTACCTCATCAGCTTGCGCGAGCAGCCTGCTGGAGAAGGATGGGCAAATTATGATATCATGTTGATGTCACACTGTGCTTCCATCCCCCAGGCGTTACACCACGCGGGAAACGCGGATCACATTAACGGAAGCAGAGCAGAGTAGATATTTGTGTGTGAGAAGAATGTGTCGAAAATTAGTTTGTATGTCAACAGAGCAAAATAAGGAGGTGGTCCTGTGGTGTGCCGTTTGGTTGGAAAATGTTACCATATTGGGGGGGTTGTTCCAGTGATACAATACACCATGGACATGCTGTAACACGAAACAAAAGCAAAATGGCGTACATTGGATGTCTTAAATTGTGTTCATTTGTAGTATTTCTATAGAAGCATTCGCAACGAAAGCGTAAGAATGATAAAAATAAGACAATAACGATCCTTTTCCCAGGCGGCTTAGTTTGTTTGGTGTTGCTTGTTTTGCGTTTTGCGATTACTTTGCTTCCGTGTCCCCTGTCCCACCAGAGTTTGCCGCAAAGCAAGCGCGCTAAGCGACGCGGCAGCTTCTCCAGTGACAGCAACGCAAATCGTAGACATAAACGACGAACCCCGTCGTTTCTAATTCTATTGGCCAGCGCGGATCAGGTTTCACCAACCACCAACAAACAAAAAAAAAGCGTCTGGCCCCTGAAAGGCTGAGATGTCCAGCGGAGGCTTTGTGAGCGTGAATTTCGTTTGTAGCGTACGGCGGCATCGGCACGGCCCTCCAGCTGCGAACTGTTTTGACGCATGCACACTGGCACGACACAGGGCCGGGAACGATGTGCGCTTCTTCCTTTTTTGCTCCATTTTGGAGCAGTTTGTACTCGTCAATTGTGTGTGTGTTTTAATTGTACACCGAGCAAAATGCAAAGCCTCCACTCGGCGCAGAAAAGAAGCTCCGACGCAATTATTCAATTTTCCCATTATTGCAAAGAGCCCTTTTCGGGAACGGAACGGTACCAAAGGCGCGGAGCCGTTGTTGTTAATTTCCTAGAGTATAAAATTACATGCGCAAAGTGACGCACTAAGCGCGGTACTGCGGTGAATGCTGCAAAAAGACTAAACGAGCTCGCCAGACCTCTCGAAGGACTCGTGGCAGCAGCCACCATATTGTTCATGAAGACGCTCAATTTACGTTTACGGTCAGTTGTGGTTGCGTTGTTTTGCTTTTCTCTAGCTCACGTTCGTCGCTTGCACTCTTTGGAAAGCATAACAAGATTGTACAATATGGTCTGGTGTTGTTTTTTCGCCAACTAATCCGCCTGGTGAAGGTGAGCTCAACGCATCATTAAACCTGGACTGGTAGCAAACGGCCATAATTAACATGTTTTTTCTGGATCATCCCAAGGGGTGGAAGATGTACCGATAGGGAGACGTGGAAACGGTTAGGCTTCGTGGAACGGATTTAGATCGTATCGTACCGATAAGCCACCGACCAGGGGCTCTTCGGGGACAACATGATACTTTGCTTCTGATTTCTTGGTTTCGCCTTCAGAAGCTGTGTCCAGAAGCGATGAGTTGACGATTCTATTTCGCTCTACGCCCTGCACCAGTTTTCCCTTTGACCCGAAGTGGCCAGTCAGCAGCAGCGCCACTTGAGGTAAGCTGATAATTGTGAATCCCTACGGCTGGTCGTTACCGGTAGTTACCAGGTTGAAAGACGAGCTGCTAGGTTGAAAGGATGATAATTTGAGCTTGCGCGTAGGATTAGGAGCACCGAGGAGGATGAGCAGTACCGTAGTAGTTGCAAATAATTAGATAATTACTCCCGCCTCCCGACCGTCCCGACCGTGGGTGCCTGTGGTCTGTTATTTTTTCGTGCTTCCGTAACCATGCTGCGCTATGGCATTAGCCAGCGTCGAGTGGTTCAAGTGTGATAAAAATTAGGGCTTCTGAGAGCTGAAAGTTAAGCCGGAAGGTACCGGCTCTCATGCAAGAGTTCGCAGCAGTGCCAAAATGACCATGCAAGAAGGGGTCTTGTCGTGTGCAGTGCAGCGGTGGAAGTTGGAAGCTGTGGAAGTAGCAGCATTGAAGTGTCTAAATCAATAGAAGCTACTGAAGGTGTGCGTCCGAGCTGTTTATCGTGTTACGATCTAGGATGTTTTTTCTCTTCTCTCGAAGATTGGAAAGCTCGATAGTGGTTAGTGTGAAGTTAATAGGAAAATTCAATACAGAAGAATGATCTAGAACTTCTCGCATAGTTGCTGATCTAGAGCTTTATTGCAGAATTATCTTTATGAACAGTAGCTCATAATGGAAGTTTAACGCTACGTACAGATAAGACGGTTATAGTTTGAGGTTAAAGCGAGGAGTAAATTAATAGTTTCATTAAATGCTGATCATATCAAATCCCAGACATTTGATGTGATCAGACTCAAACAAATCACGGTAAAAGTTAATGCTATTAAATAATACATAATCAATCATTAAAGGGGTACCAAAGGTTATCTAAGTTTTACTATAAATAGTTTTAGCATAAACAGTTTTTTAAAAGTTTTGATACGTTTGATTATCTTCTCTAAAATGACATTCAAGTTAGCATTATAAATTTAAAGAACTACAAACAAGTAGCTAGGTTGATTGGTTTTCAATCCAACTTTTTTCATGTTTAAAGCAAAGATCTTAAGCTATTGATCGATTTGTAGAATCTACATTAACAAATAGACCCTTCTTTTCACAGTCTCTAACCACAAAGGATGTATCTGGACGGCGATTTCTTTGCCTTTGCTTCTCGCACCTCACGGATGCAGCTGTCGCCTTGCTACCGACTCCTGCCAGCATTATACACACATGCACCCGAACAGCCCCGAGGTCATGCTGCGCCATTTTGTATCAATATTATATGTATCGCCCGGCCCCAGAGGCTTCCTAGTAGGCTTGGGCAATTCGGTTCGTTTCCATGAACGTGAACATACCAGTTCTTTCATTTAGATGAACTGAACGTGAATCGCGATTCATTCGTTCATTTCAATTGAAGAAAATAAGGTAAATTGTTTCATTTTGCAAGAAGAACATTATAAGTGTATTGTATCTTGAAAATTATTAGAGAGACCAGGAATATCGTTATTACGATTGGTAGGAAGTTCTTTACATTAACGTTCTGGTATTACGGTTCACGTTCATATTTGTATGGCGGGAATGAACGACCTAGCGTACTAGGACGTTCTTTATTTCGACGGATAGTTCGTTCTTTTCGTGAATGTCCTGGTCATACGGTTCACGTTCATATTTGTATGGAGGGAATGAACGACTTGGACGTTCTTTATTTCGACGGATAGGTCATTCTTTTCGTGAACGTCTTGGTATTACGGTTCACGTTCATATTTGTATGGGGGAAATGAACGACCTGACGTACTATAACGTTCGTTATTTCGGCGGGTAGGACGTTATTTTGATGACCAACTCAGTACATTATGATTTATAAAGAATCGATGAACGTTGATTAGATGAACGTAGGTCGTTCGTTCTTTAGGATGAATTGAATGAATCGTACAGTTCTGGTACTTGAGACACAACTCTACTTCCTAGTGCAGTCGTTTGCTCAGTGCAGCCGTCCGCCAGTGCCGTAGGAAACAAAAAGAACAAAAAAAAAGATAGAGCAATATAGAATGAAACTAAATGCAGGCCCTCAATGCCTTCAACACCGAAGCGAAACAAATATAGCAAAAGCGGCGGTGTCTGCCTCGAGGGCTCCAGGAGAGAATTGAGACCGCAAGCGTCAGGCAGCGCGGCAGACCGACACGGTTTCTTCTTGTGGCCGTGGAACAATGGCTACCGAATTGGCCACCGGACACACATGTTCACGGCTATTGGCTGTGCGGCTATCGTTGACAACCAGAACATCCTCCAGGATGCGTTGGCTCTAATGATTAATCGTCTCCGACACCGCACCGTGTCGATTCGGGTCGGGTGAAGGTCGCTGCCGTAAAGCTCGATCAATCGATCGTTTGGTGTGTGATTTAGAGAGCGGTTTTTGTCGTGCGTTCTTTCTTGCTTTGTGTGTGTTTTGCTGCGGGGAGGAATGCCTTCAGTGCGGATGTTGTGGCCACGGGCCACGGGTTGAGGACAGCTTTTGTTGTTTGTATCAATAATGAAGATATCAGTCGGTGGCTTTTGGTGAGTTGGTTGAGTGCAAGCCAGGATGCACAGTGTTGGAAGCATTTGGATTTATGAAGAAGGAAATGTTGACGTCTTTTTGACATTTTTAACACATTTTTACATATAATTTATATTTTTTTAAAATAATTTTGATTGAATATATTTTTGTAACTATATTCAAAAGACCACTGAAAGGCCTTCTTACTCAATAAATTTAAGTAAAGAAAGAAACAGGGATTGAAGTTGCTATGTAATGGAACAGTTTCTACATCGAAAATGGACTACCAACAATTAGCGATAATTTATGTCCCTCCAAAAGTCTATGAATTGTATGCAAATTACCCAAAAGCCCATCAGTATCACACAACATTTGCCCAAAACTGTCATTAGTTACGATTCGTCGTTTTGTTTCGCTGCATCGTGCCCTAGAAATGGCTTGCAAAACAACCGTATGGCATCCCTCGTCTATGCCTTCCATCCCGGTGAACATGGAATGAAAAACGAGAAAAATTAATTTCGCGAATTTGCAACGGTTGCGAACAAACAACACCCTGTCACGTTGGCACGGCCATGCGTATGCACTTCAACTAGCTCGGGGTACGAACAGGGAAATATTTTGTGTAAATTTGTTTCCTTTATTGTCTGTGGATTGAAAGAAAAAAAAATTAGGGATGTATCCGCGTGCAACATAAATCGGGGGTTTTCTACCCAAAAATCGTGTGTGTTTGTGCCAATCGCTTCCGATCGTATGGGAAAACTGGTGACAATAACGGCCCGACTGTTGATGATGATAGTAATTTATGATGCGTTTTCCCGGTTTGCCCTTGGCTTTTGCCCGAAATCCTGTGCTGTTTGTGTACTGTCTGTGTGTGTGGAAAAGGAAACAATAAGGACCTTCCATAATGGCAAACAGTTAACCACGAAGCTGTAGCGAATGTAGTGCGGCCATTATCAGTCAAATTCCCCCCGGTTCGAGGTTCGGATTAAGATGTTAAATGGAAGGTGCGTCGTTGCGCAGTGTCACAGTGTTCGGCTGGAAAGATCAACAGCATTTTGGTGCTGGAATAGGGAGCAAGAGCAAAATAGTTGTAAGTGTAAAGTAGGGGAAAATGAAGGGAAAAGGGAGCGTAGTTTTCACCCGACAGGCCGACCTCGAAATCCTCCGTATGTATCGGCTACGGTGTGTCATAATTCGAGGGCTTACAGGGACACACACACACACACACACACACACACA
Source organism: Anopheles merus (assembly GCF_017562075.2). NCBI lineage: Eukaryota > Metazoa > Arthropoda > Insecta > Diptera > Culicidae > Anopheles > Anopheles merus. The sequence goes on along the minus strand of NC_054084.1, from coordinate 27,450,240 downwards.
CACACACGAACCGCGAAGATCCAATGCAGAGGGGGAAATCGTCCGTGCGTGTGTTTGTCCTGGTAAGTTGATAAGTTAGTGGCACCAAACCGTAAGCCATCGGTGCCAAGGACAACAACTAAATCGAACGGTAACAAATGTGTACGCCATTACGGGAACACATGTATTTGCGAAATACGTTTTCGCTGCGAACTGACACAACTTCGATCGTTTGCTGCATCCGCATGTGCGGTACCATACGCAACACTGCAAACCGTTCCGTGTTTGAAGATTAACGGGCGTGTTCTGCTGACTTCAATCCTCTCCCCCCAGGTTTTAGTTTGCCGTTTTTCGTGCTGGGCAAACAAAGTGCACCGAAGCTGTGGTTTGGGGGAATCGTTTCATCCCATTTTCACTGCACTGATGACATTCGTTGCATTTGATGGCTTATTTATCGGGTAATTTTATTAGTTTTGTGAGTAAAACGGGAAAGTGAGGAAAAAAAAAACTGCCGTGCTATGAAAAGTGTAACACGGTCGTTTTTCATGGCCACGTGCTTTTGCTGGGTTGGTGGCGATAAGAGGAACTGTCGATACTGATTCGCCCGTGCGGTAGCGACGGGTGTGCGAAATGTATTGTGTGTGGGTTTTATTGCACACATTTTAAAACTTTTTTTATCGGAAAAAGGAATGAAATTTGAACAGATTGTAGTTGTATTCTTCTTTCCTGATTTGAAAAAGGTTAAAAAACGAAGTATTTTTATGAGTAATGATGGTGGTTTGAAAGGAGGAGTCCTTCGTTACTGCGCATTCGATATATTTCCTGCGACAATGCATGATAAATTGTTTTCAAACGGGAAAAAATCAACGTCAAATGCATTCAGTCATCCATTTAGCTACAAAAAAAAAATCTAGTTCAACCCAAATTTACCAAAGTGCCAAAAATTATTCCCTCAACTCGGGAAGCAAAAGCCTTCCAGTCGGTCGCTCCTTTGTGTTGCGATGTGTGAAACTTCATCGGGCTGCAAAAACACACGCAGAAAGGATGCAGGAAGTAATTAATTCGAGTCCAGGCATCCGGCATCCAGCAGTTCCGGTCGAGAAATGTAAATGCTCACTATCACTTGACCTCCGCGAACAAAAGCAGCGTAGTAAAACAGGACAATCGTTCATTAAAACGAGCTCTATTTAGGGATCAAAGCTGGACCTGGTTGTCATTATTCGTCCGAGACGGGGAAACCATTTTATGGAACACAGGTTTTTTTCCTGTTCATTATATTGTGTTATGCTCTCTGAACGAATCCAGTCTACTTCCCTAAACACCTGAGAAGATTGGGGAAAACTAGCAGGAAGAGCAAGAAATCGGCCCAACGCAGCACAGCAGTGCGACTTCCGGTTACGGGCGTCCTGTATTTGTTGATCCCGTTGGCCGGTTGCTTCGGCTGCGGTTTTGATCGTTGACGCTACGTTTTGATTGAGTGTTTTCTTTTCTACCCCCACCGGGAAAAAAATGGCCAACACGCGCGATTCGTTCCAACGCGCGGTAAAGAACAGGTTGCAAACACGGTGCTGGCAGCACTGGACCTGGCAAACATCCGTCGCTGTCAACCGGCCACAGGTCCCCACCGGTTCGTTTTAATTCGTTCTGTCGTGTTTCTTTGTTTGAACTATGTTTTGTGTTTGTTCATCAAACAATGGCTATTTCTCGCTATACCTTTTCTGCCGCTTATTTCGTCCACTGACCGTTGCTGTTGTTTCTTACAGTGTCCCCAATGCGTGTGTGTGCGTGTGTTTTGTTTCACTGCTGTTTTCGGGGGAACGATTCTGTTGGCCCCATAACAAATGAAATCAAATCGCATCTTTGTTTTTGTACTGCTGATTTGTCGTTCTATTTTGTGGCTCTTTTTCTTCACTTTTCCGTGTTAAACAAGAAACGCGTGACAAGCAAGGCAATGTTGAAAGGCGTTAGTTTTATATGCGTACCCCCGCAAGGACGCGAAGCAAAATGGCGTCAAGCGTGTTGTAGTTATTCTAACATGCAAATAAACATAGAACCCGAGGTCTAGCAATGGTTGTTGTGACGCAGTTTAACACCTGTGTCAATGTCGCGCATAAAATGAACTGCTTTTGCCAAGGAAAGCTAGAGCGATTTGTAGCACCAAAGTCCTTGATTGGAAGGAAGGAAAGTACTGGCAAAGTCCTTACTGGAAAGGGGCTATAAACGGGTTCTGGTGACTCGTTTTCACCCTCTAGGTCGCAAAGTGTGAACAGTTTTCGAGTTCATAAAAATAATCGTGTCAAGTACGACCAAAATAACAAGAAGGCTTAAAGTATGAAAGGTCGTTGTTTTCGTTCCCCGTACCAGCTAACCGACAGTTGGCTTGTGGGTGAAGCTTGCGGACATTATATTTGCATATTTTTATTGTTTGTTTATTTATCAACATCTTTTTGTGTGCGCAAAGTGTTATTCTGCTGACGTCCGAGCGTGAGTGTGTCCCAATGGCGCAACCCACAGTACCAGCAGGGGAATAAAAGCAGCGCCAAAACGTACTTACATCGAGGTCCCGTGTTTCGATTCATAAATTTATGCTCGACCGCATTCAGCTTCACGGCACGGTGTGTCGGTTAAGAATAAAGAGCGACTGGGACGACAGGACAGGACGAGACGGGACGGGACTTTGGTCAAGCCACAAATCCTCATTAATTCGAGCGTTAGCGTGTAAACCGATGCCAACGCAAACCACCCCCCTCGACAGGACTTCCTGTTTCGCCAAAGAGCGTACCGACAGCGCGCAAAACGCGAACCGCAGTAGGCTGTGAAAATGTATGTAAATTTAGATGAAAATATTTTCTCTCACAACACCGACACACACACACACATGGATACCATCACCACCACCAATCGGAAGAGCCTCTCTCCCCACTCCACTCGTCTTTAGGTAAGTTCGTTTTTTATTCGATTTTCTATTCTTCCGTTCTTTGCGCCACGGCCCAAGATGGTCCGATTGCGTTTGGAATTGTTTTGTTTTTCTTTCTTTTGCATTCTTTTTGTGTGTGTGTGTGTGTGTGTGTGTGTGTGTGTGTGTGTGTGTGTGTTTGTGTGTGTGTGTGTGTTTGTGTGTGTGTGTTTGTGTGTGTGTGTTTGTGTGTGTGTGTTTGTGTTTGTGTGTGTGTAACTGCTTGCATATTCTAAGGTGTCGCGGTTTTGTCCCATCCAGAGCCGCCATTTGTCATCGCACCTTTACGCCTGGGGGAGCGTACGGGCAAAAGCTCCCTTTTCCTTCCACTCCTTCCACCATCTTGCTTTTCGTAGCGAGCTTACAGCGTAAAGCAACATTTCCCGCGCCCCACAACCGTAAATAAATAAGCCTTTGTCATGGGGCTTTTCTTTCCGCCGACTGCACGATCTTCGCCTGTTTGCGATGTGTTTTGTGTGCCCGCAAAACACGCTATTTTCTCTTTGCGCTATTTGCCCTGCACTAAACCACTGCAATCGTCGGATGGTATTGCAATTTGAACGGCATTAGCATGCAGAAAAAGAAGAGCAATAGCACTACTTCATGTCCCTTTCAACAATGGCCGGCCCTGTGTTCGTCGGGGTGTTTGAAGGCGGAAGCAGTAGCAATGACAGGTACGGGTCAAGAATAATGGGGCCGACCGTGCTGGTGATGGGACGATTCGTGCGCAGAGCAATTGCAGTTGAAGCAAAATAAAATCCGTGCACATCCGTTTCCGTTTGCACGCCCGTTGCGTGGTGGCAGTACTTTTGTGGGGTTTTGCATAAAATTATTTTATGCTTTTTTCGCTACCTTTTCCGTGCGCAGAGTGAGAAGTTTGAGTAAATATTTATGATTTTATTTCAACATAATAAATTTAAATCCAAACAGTTTAATAAGAAACAGAGCCGAAATATTTACACCGTTCAGTGAATGAACCACAGCAGACTCAAGCACAGATGCAGGGCTGTTAGTTTTCGTTTTTATTACAAAAAACTTCTCACATTAATTCAATAACATAATCTCCTTCAATATTGAAGTACTGTCGCAGGGTATTTACCAAGGTTTAAGGGATTAAAGCAGCATTGTGAGGTACAAGCAGTGCACACCACCAAACTGCACCATAAACAACCCGCATTCTCTTCCACGTAAACCACTTTACTGTAACGATTTTTATGTTGGGCTCACTCTGTACTTCACCATTTGAATACACGTTTCGCGTAAGCTCGTTGCTCAACACCCCAAAGTATTAACGGTTTTTGTGAGGATTTTTTTTCCTCTGTTGGTACGTTGAAAGTTTGGCCCGGGCAAAATCAGGGCAATTGTTGGCAATTGGAAGGAAAACACAACACACACACACGGGGTCATTGAAAATGGATTAGCACATTATGTGTTGGGTGCGGGCCGTAAGGACATTTCCCCGCGTGTTCCAAGAAGACACTACCCTGTCCGTGAGTGCCATTAAGGAGCGTTTGGGTTTTGGGATTGCATTTTAAGTTGTTTTTATGACGTCTTCAGTCGCCTGATTAGCTGGCTGACTGCTGAGCCATTACAGCTGGTTTGCCGTTCTGCAGGTTTGCGCTTGAATGTGCCCGTGCGCCCTCCGTCGCAAAGATGTTGGCCGTGACGCCGTGACGTGAAGAATCCAATTGAGAATCGATTACGAACCTCAATTGGGCTCGTTAGAGTACGGAATTGCGAATGCGGGTTTGTTTTTTTTCTCTTCCAAAGTAATGTGTGTCCTTTGGTGCTGAGCGTGGTCGGGACACTGTGCTGTGAAGGTTAAACCGTATCCCTGTGTGTAACAGCATGAGGAAAGCCCACTCCACACAATCCCGTCCGATTTTGGTGACCAAAACCAAAACATCGCCTCAAGCGGTGGAATTTCGCTTCTAGAGTAGGTCGAGCAGTTTAGGTGTACGGATTATGGTCAAAGAGGTGCTGGCTTTAGAACCTGAAATGTTCGATTTTTGCGCTGCTGCAGGGTTTTATTGCAGCAGATGGCATTGGAGTGGCAGCCTGAGGTGTGTGAGTGTGTGTCCCTGTCTTCTCTGTCTGCACTTCAGACTTGAATGGATGGATAAGAATATTAAGCTATTAAAACTTTTTAAACTTCATTTTTTGCGCTTGCAGAGTATGTGTATGTGGAAGGAGATGATGATCGCCTTTAAAATCCTATCCACCGACTTGCGGCTCGTTATGATGATCGTTCACGGTGCGATGAAATATTGAGAGGGATAAAAAGCTGGAACATTTAACAAGTTTGAAACAAGAATTAAAAACGTGTTAAACCATACCGAGGGGAGCGGTGGTTCCACTGTATCACAACCGTCCGTGGAAAGGTGTAATGACGGCGGCTTAACAGAAAAGGTGTCTACGGTAGGACCTGCTGGGATAGGCTGCAATGGAGCGCTTTTTTTTTGCTGCCATCGGGGAAAGGGTATTTAGAACTCGATCGGGAAAAGGATATAGCGAATTAAAAAGGGGTAAGCTATATACACGCTGCACACACAAACCAGGGGAAAATGCGTCCAGGATTAACGTGAAAGTGAGAGCAAGGGATGGAAACACATACACAAAAAACAAGTCGTAATAGAAACGTTTCGGGCTTGCTGAGCGAATTGTCATTGAAACCCAGCATTAAAGCCCCAGGAGAAGTAGAAAAGAATGGTCGAGCCTAGGTTCGGTGGTGCGGACTAAGGACCGCGAGGGAACGAGCGGTGATCGGAATCAATATTAAAAGGTAATATAATAATGATAAATGGTTACCAACCCGACCCACGGACGCAGGCAGCCGGGTGAGAGCCGAATGAGATCGAATTATTGACAATTTGTTGATCAAACAGATTGTCGGATTCGGTAGGTTTTTCTCGCAGTGTTAGAAAGCAAACGGAGGAAACAAGGTAGATGAAGTAGATGTAAGGCGTAGCTCAGCATGTATGGTGCTGCTGCTGTTTGCAATGTTCGTTACATTGGTGGGACAAAAGTTTCGGAAAGTCAAACATCCGTACGTATAGAGCCATTGGTGAGAATTGCTTCCACCAGGAGCTTCTCTTTAGATCCGTTCTGCAAACTACAAACTAATCAGTGGACATATCAGTACGGCGAAAAGTTAAGCTTTGTCCAAATAAAGCTGTCCTAACAAAGCTTCCCGGTACGAGACAGTAAACATCAATTCAGGCGGATTAACCCGAATGGTGACAATGTTCCGGGAGAATGTCCTTGAAATGTATGTCCATGATAGGTGCGCACTGCTACAACAGCTGATGGGACGCTTGTTTCGAGAAGCAATTTTATTGGACCGAGCGGACGGAAATGGAGGATCAAATACGATCGAGTCAAGCGAGGGCTTGACATGTTGATGCGGGATAGTGAAGGCTAGCTTCCGGCTTGGTGGTAATTTATATAGCTCGATGTTAAGCTTGTTGGACGACATCGATCATGCTGTGACGTGAGCTCGTAATTGAAAGAAAAATGTTTTTTTTTTTCTACTATGATGAGTTTTTTTTGGAGGATTCTTTTCTGTTTTATATCCTTCCTCGTGTGGGATACTTCTATATCATAGTTTTGATCGAGACTTATGACAGTTTTTACTTATCTGGACCTCGTAACAATGATGACATGACTCAAGTACTTTTGTGTAAGTTTATAACTATCGTTGGGCGACGAGTTTTCTCCTCTTTTGTAAAATTTCATCTGAATCTCCAATACAGTAGCCTTACCTTTTTGTAACTGAAATATATAAACAAGAATAGAAGCTGTTCCTGTAGTCTTACTTTCCAATTCCCAAGTAAACTGAATCGTTGTTAATGAATAACAAATGAAAACAGTTCATTTAATGAAGCATGAATCAAATCGCTTCCCCGTCCTGGCTTCGCGCTGCACACCTTCAACATCGAAGAGATGGCCTTATTCTTTCTCCACCCGCCTCGCCCAATTCAAATCGCCTGATTGTACTAAATTGCATTCGGTTTATGGTCATTAATTTACATGATTCAGGAGCAACGTTACAACAAAATAATCAATCCCTCGATCCGAGCCGATCGCGCACCGCGTTTGATCGTTGAACCGCGGCTCGAAAACTTCGAAAAGATCGAAGTAGTTCCGAGTGGAGGGAAGGAAAGGAGTGTTGGAACTCCACCCAAACTCCGGGGCCAGCATGTTTATCGTCACTCTGTGTCCGTTAGTTTAGTTGCTCCAGCGGATGCCGGGTTTCTCGACTGCAAGCGTTTTGGGAACGCAGAGCAAGATTAGCGAGGATGAGTCGGATGCTTTTGCTGTCCAGGGTTGCTTCCTCGATCCGTTTCAGCCCAGTTTAAGGGTGGTTCTGTGGGTACGAGGAAAGGGCTGTGGAGTGCTCTGATACAAATTATAGACTAATTAAGAGAGCACACAAGCATGGCAGCAGCTGGGTAGGGGCGGTGGCGGTGGCGCACATCCAAAGCACACCGACCCAGCGCGGAAAGATGGCGCTAAGACGTTGGCACGGACTCAAACAACAAACACGGCGGCTCTCTTTTCGGATGGAGCGTGTGTGTGTGTGTGTGTGTGTGTGTGTTTTCCTCCCCTCTCTTCTTTCTGTTGGGCGGTACAGCCAAGAAGACAATGTTATGTTCTGACATTACGCGGTGGCGGTGAGCCGCCCTTTGCTTTAGGCGTGAGTATTTGTGTATGTTTACGCTGAATGGGGTTTGCGTGTGAATAAGGTTTACCCTGTCGGTACCGGTGAAACGGTGAAATGAATACGCAAGTGAATGAATCCGTGGGGTCAGTAATTGAAACATTGCAGCGGTATGCAATTATGTTGCGCTACTGTACAGCACAGCACAGGGTGTCGGTAATTAAACGGTGCGCCAGCGGTGGGGCAGGGGTTCGTTGGCAGTACCGCTATTGTGGGAGTTTTTGGGAGGAAAACGAAGCAAAAGAATGGATCATGAATGAAGAGTATTTTTTGTGACGTAAAGATTTTTCGTTGCTTAGTGAGATATGATTAAAGTTGGATTTCCTGAATTGAAGATCATCTCTCTTTGCTTTATTAACGCGCGATAGAGAGTTACTAGATCTTTGCAGCCAGGGCATTGCTAGATCTTCGAAAAACGAATATCAACTCTTGAGATTATGACCTACACTTAGATTTTTTGACTCATTCATATAACGATAAGAATTGAGATATAATGCTTCATACAATTGAAATAAGTATTCTCTAAAACATCTCAAATGAGTCACACAATATATTTATACTTTGATATGTTCATCCAAAACGGTTCCAGTTGCTGGACATCAGGATACATTCAATGACCACCTGTACAGTTTTACCACCCAGAAACGCTAAACGATGCAGCTCATCCGCGCTCATAAACGACCAGTTAAGATGAGCTGTTATCTAGAGCTTCCTCGATCGGTTCAAACATTAATTACCACCAGTCGTGAGGTCTCGCAGCACCCCAAAAACAACAAGGTGTGGGTTCCACGGAAAACACCTACCCGTAGAATCAACTGATGACTCACACTCATCCCCGGAATCGGAATCACCAATCCCTTAAGGTTGGGTCGCGTAATCTAAATGGCATTCTTAAGGAATTGGGAAAAGGGTCGTTGAGTTGCCGTCTGGAATGAATTTCCCACCGCGAAGTAGCGTAAGAGATTTGTTGGTGACCACCCCATCATTTTTGTTTGTCCTCTACACCGTGCATCCCTTGCATTAGCTTCAACACGATCGACCTGATAACGGGCGGTAGTTTGCCACTATTTGTTCAGGGCTACCGTTTTGGCGCATCCTGATGACTCCTTTTTCCTGTGTGTTGTCACTAGCTCCTGGAATGCATTCCACGGAGGTAGAAAGGATAAACAAACCGAAAGGAATCTTAGATCCAGGATCGAAGAACGGGCGGCATTTGTGCTTTAGGTTTGTTTGAAATTGTGTCCTTCCCTGGTAATAACCGTTCCCGGGACTGATGGGTTGTGCGGGGACGTACGAGGATTGAAGCGTAGGTTCTGATAGATTGATATCTGATATTTTGCTTTCACTGCCCTGTGCAGCTTCTGGTTTTTACGTGGAACGACTCGTCAGAAAACATCCTTTAAGTGGCGCAAAGCCAGCCAAAGCAGCGGGAACATGTTTTCGACATAAATCTCCTATTACGTCCGAGGACTGTTTTGCCGTCTTTGCTCCGTATATGCGGTGCTGTGTGACCTGTGCTTTGTGTGCCGTAATGAAGATGTTTTGTTGTCCGTTATCAGATCGGAGAAATGCAACGAGCGGAAAAGGATTTTTCTTACGTGCTTGTCGTCGATTTTTTTTGTTTCTTTTTGTTTCTGTCGACTCGCAAAAGGGGAAAATGGTAAAATGGGCAGTTCCGATTACACGGCCAGATTGTCGGCAGACGTAAAAAGAGAGACACGTTGTTGCGGTGGGTGTGCGCCATGTTTTGCAGACATTGAGGTTAGAATGTGAGTGTGTTTTTGTACTGTGTAGGTGAAGCGAATCGGGTGAAAATGATTGATCCAGATGGAGGAATTTTGTGGATTGAGTAATCGTTGTTCTGTGTATCTGGAAACCGGTTATGCGGTTTCAAAGGAATATAAAAAAATCAACAATGTATTTTATGTATCACATACACTCGCAGAATATCAACATATCAAATAAAATAACCATCTAAATTGTAATATAAGTCTACATAAACCACTTTGATTTATGGAAATAGGCAAAAAACAACGTCAAAACTCATCCGAATCCAATTCGCTAAGGTTCATTGATCGATTAAACGAAAGCCTCATCAATGCTCCATACATATACTACGGCTTCCAATCTCGGAAGGCAACATATTATCCAGAACCGAATTCTTTCCGTCCCTTCCTATCCAGCCTGCTGCTGCCTCTCGGAGCAATCAAAGGCAGTTATTGGGGCAAGGTAGCAAAACAACTGCCATAAAATCACGGCGTGATAAAGATATCACCATCGGGCAACACTTCTGGCTCTGGGAGACGGCACGGTAAAACAACAAGAGGAACCCCCGTGCGGCACGCTTGGAAGGATATGTAAATGAGCAATATGCTTAGCGGGGTCTATGATTATGGTCGGTCGAAGGGTTGGAAGCCTGCAAGCCAACTCCACCGATGTGCGATGTGTAGCGATCGATTCGTTATAAAAGAACGCCCGCTCGGGTGAGGTGGAAGGGTTCGGAATTGGGCACGAAATCACTCGCACCACGGGAAGAGGTGATCATAACCTGAAACCTCCCCTCCCCCTCCCTCACCCCTTCGGTCTGATGGACGGGTCCGGCCCAAGGGTGGAAGGAAATTAACTTGTAGCCTATAAACAGATAAAAATATTTAGATAAAATGTCGGCATCATCGGTTTCGGGGTCAGGTGGCAGCGCTCCCGAGCCGTCGGAAACCATAATCTAATCGGAATAGATGGAAATTGAAAACAAAACAACCCTTTCCGTTTTGGGAAGGAGTGGCGGGATGGGGGAGCTGAGAGTTACCAGGTGAGCCAGGTAACCGCAAACCCGAATTCCTGATTAAGAAGTGCTGATTGAGAAGTGTTTGGTACGAAATAAACGCATCAAAATTGATTGACAGCTCGAGAGTGGCGGATAATATGCAGAGACTATGTTACAATGTAAAATATTAAGCAAAGATACTGCATTAAATTGGTAGAAATTCAAATTCATTTTAAATATTATATGAACATTTCAGTTTGCGTCTCCCAATTGAACCCTTCCGAGCAATTCGCGGACGACTTCACTGCCCTGGCAGGATGGGGCAGATCGAATCCTAAACGAGAAACCGGCCCGAACCCGGGCGGAAGATTCTTGGCCTCTGCCCGGTTTCGGTAGAGCATTTGACGTCGGCATGGGACGACTTTGGAAAATACCGTGACCGACCGCCCCGGTCCAGCCCGATTGAGCTGTTTCGGTGGCAGGACAAGACGGCGTAGAAGGGGGGGTTTGTTGTCGGCTTAAGCCTGCGCATGATTTATCCGAACCAGCCAAATGCCTTCGCACAGCGCAGCAAACGCGGCACTCAGCGGGACATCCGACCGAGGGGTTTTGATGCCTTCCGATGTCCGCTGTGCCGGCCGCCGGCTGACGTGTTCCGTGGGCTGCAGTCCCCGATCTTTTTTAGGGTCGGTTTTGTAAGATGCGCCCCTGCAAGAGGGAGTAGGAGGGGTAGGGGAATAGTTTGAAGGTAAACTTTCATCGCGCGAGGTGATCAAATAACGCTCACGAAATCAGCATCAACTTCCAGATTAATAAACGTCACCCGTCAGCGGCACGTTTTTACGCACTCACAGCACCGCCACGACTGCTGCTGCTGGTTGGGAGTGGATGCTGGTATGGTGAGTGGATTGTGTGTGTGTGTGTATGTTGGGGGAGGGTTTGAGAGATTGAGCAGGAATGCTACCGGGAAAAACGGTATAATATGGTATTTCATCGTGAGGATGATTGCGTGATTGGCCATAAAGGAACAAGAAGAAAAAAAACAGCATTATAAAGCGTGATTGGAACAGAACGGTGGAAGTAACAAGGAAAAAACACATGTAAATAGAGATAAATTATAAAAATAAAACCCGATGAGATGTTAAATACACCCACTTGACGGGACAGTGCAGTAAATACCGTTTGAGGCTGTTAATAGGCTTACTTTGTAAACTTTTTGTACAATGTACATTTTATGTTCTTTTAAGTTCTTGAAGCTCTTTTAACACAATAATTTAAATGATTTTTTTATGTTTTTAGTGCTCAATCAATTAGTATTATTTTCGAGTATATTTGCTTGTGTTTAGTACTTTACATGCTATTTTAATTTTTTTAATTGTTTTGCTACTATGTGCTACTATTGTGCCTTTTTACACGTTTTATTAAAATTGAAGTCGTTAACTTTTGGCTATGAAAATGTAATGCTCGTCACATGTTTTGCGGCCGTGGTTTGCGAGATATACTATAATATACAGGTAAGAAAGGATAGATAAGATACATAGATGTACTAAAACAAAAAAAAACATTTTAAATGTACCAAATAAGAATACATGTTTAACACGCGTAAAAACATGTTTTGATTTATTATTTTTATTTTTCAAACTTAAAGCAAATTAATGTATCACTGATTTGCCTTTACATAATAATTATATTTATCTCAATGGTGTCTGTTTTTTTTTAATTTCTTCTTTTCTAAAGTAATTGCGTGTTTTTTATTAGTTTCTGTTAATAGAAAATAATTTTAAGTACTATTTTCTGTTTTGTTTTTCAATATTATTCAAAAAACCTCATCATTCAACAATGAAAAAATGGAAATATACAAAACATGAATACAGGTGTTTACAATTTGTAACGGTTTTCATGAGCTAAAAGCCCGTTCTGTCTGCACTTCTTTCTAGCGCAGTCTACGCTTCTACGGAACGATCTTTTTGTGTTCAGAACAAATGCAAACTATTGTATCTATCCATCATTAGATTGGTATCAATACATGAAACAATTTTCGTACGCCTTTCTTTAGTTCTTTTGTCCGGTAGAATATTAGAGTGCATCATTGATATACAAAAAAAAACCCGTGACACGTGTTGAAAATCGATCATCATTGTGAAACGTTTGTAACAATCATGGAAATTAATCGTAGCTTATACAACCATTTCAAAACCGAGACAAACATAAATGTTGAAAGTCCATCTGCAATTGTCTTAAATACAGTTACATCTATACACCTTTTTTTGATAAAAACCGCGTCAAAATCACCTGCGAGAATTGAGGAAAAAATCGTTACCATTCATTTAGTAAGAGTTTCCTTTTTCCTGATGCACATTGCATTCTTAAGGCGGTAGCAGAGAGAACACAACAACAGTCCGTGCATTGCAATCATTATGCATCGGTCACTTTGATTGCACCCAGGCCGGGCGGCGGCAGAATCACATGAACGTTGTTTTGCAACGGGGCTGGTAATTTCAAACAATTTCTATGCATCATAAACTAAATCAACGCCACCCTTTCGTCATCACACCGACGAGAGGGTGGTTGGCGGTTCGGTTGCCTTTGTCGTGTCGTGTTGTCGCGGTTGCTGTTGCGGTCGCTTTATATTTGTTGCTTCTGCGCGCCACTTACTTAAGCGACTGTAGAAGAGCACTGTACTTCTGCTGCTGAGAGCGATGCATTCTGGAAGGCCTCTGTTATTAGGCGAAGCTGAGAAAAATATTAATCGCACCTTGGGCGCAACCTTCGACTTGCCGTCAGCCCGTGTCCGTGCTGGAGGATCGTGTTGATCAATGCAGCCCCCGGTCCTTGTTGTGGCAACATGCCAACATGGTGCGGAATCTTGGCGGGGAGAAACCATTCAGCGGTCCAGTTGCTGGGGGTGTTTGCATGTTTGTGTCTGTTTTTTTTTTTGGTCCAGCTTGCGATGCTTACCTTCAACAACAGACACGGGGACACGGCTTCACGAGCGGTGATCTGAAAGGATGGAATAAATTAATCCATTTCCTTAATGCAACCACAGTTGCTGCGGCCCGGAGTACGGATGGGCTGGGGTCGAGGAATCGATTGCGGCACCTACATTAAGATATTCTCGCTCGTGTCGAATGGGTCAAAACCGCAAGCAAGGGCGCTCAACCTTTACCTCTCCTCGGTGTGAGCAAAACTTTCCTTGCCTTTTGAATCCAGTTTTTCATTTGAATTCTGACAACTTTATCGTTCGTTGCGCCTTTAGCCTCGCAACAGAAGCAAGCGCGAGAATGCGCTGTAATGATTCCCCCGGGCACGAAACAGATATTGACAAAAAGGCTTCCAACGCGATATGATAACGCGCACAGCCGCTGATGCTTCCGTGTTGTTGTGCCGGTTTACGATTTCCCCCGCAAAGCACCCGATTAAACGGCCCGTAGTGTTCGTATTTTGTTTCTTCATGCTGTTTTCAAACGTGAATTGCAACCGGCATTGTACCTTCGAACGATTAGCCGAACGGTGGAACTCCGTGGAAGCATAAATGCAATCATCTACAATGGCAACAACATTTATAAGTCTTTTCTGTTTGGCACGGCCAGGCAGTCGCGACAGCCTTCCCATCTCATCTGCATCGCAGGCTCGCATTAACTTTAATCGTCTCATCGTCGTTTAACCATCGAGAATCATCAAACCGAACGGAAAGGGGGATTGCATCCCAGCAGCGCGTTTGGATGCGGCAGTTGATTGAAGGAAGGAATCGTAAAAAATATATATGTTGCGAAAAGAGCTTCCCAAGCCGCGGGTGCAATTCGCAACAGGTAGCAACTTTCTTGGGGTCCGTTGTGAGCTGACGCTTGATTATAATTGCAATTTTATTATTAAAACATTTCCACTTCTCCTTCTCTTTCTCTCTCTCTCTCTCTGGTTCCCTTTGTAACCCAAAAAAGGAGTTGAGTGTGAGGGTGCACGGGGTGCAAGATATTTCTATATCAATTTGTGCAGCATTTAGTGCGCTCCCTCTGGGCGGCTCGGTAGCTGGGTGTAGAGGTGCTTCAAATTATGGCTAAAAGTATGACTGGCTGCATCTGTATGTATGGGCAAACAGGCGATACAGGCAGTGCAAAGGGGCGGGTTGAATGGGTAAGTGTATTAAGTTACACAAACGCACCTCTTAATTTGTAGCAAAACTTCTGATGTTACGATCCCGGTGATCGGGAAAGCTGTCGATCGGTTGTCGATCGCGAGACGGAGAAGCGTTGGTGAGGTAGGATTAAATCGCTGAATGGTTCAAGTTTTGCTCTCTGCGCACTCGCCTCGTGTTTTTGCCGGTGCGAATGTACAGCTGGAAAAGTGTTCAATAGCGCAGATGGGTAGTAGTGGTAGGCCGTTATTATTCTGGTAAATATTGGGTGCATCGAAAAGTGTTGGTGGTTGCAATTGAATAGAAAATAGGTCGTTGTTTTTATTTCTACATTTTTTAAAGACATTTGAATAGTATCAGTTATAATGTTAAACGCGTGATAAAAGGCCAGAGAATATTCCATGCCTTTATTCCGATATTGAATTTGAAAGCCTGATGAATTTTCAAAGCCAAAAACGGTTAAAATTGATTTAAAATCAGCGGCATGTACGAATGGAAACGCGAAACAGCAAAACGCGTAGAATACGAACCAAGGAAGCACCAATCGGGTGGTGTTATAAAACATGGAACCGTCAAAAAATCACACTCCTGCGGTTTCGAAATGATCAAGCGCTCAGCTCGATGTTGGAATGTGTTGGAGGTGCGTACGCGAAAGAAGGTGGAATTTTTATACCATTTTATTGTTATTTATTTTATGTAAATCGAAATAAATTTTCACTCCCCATACCACCCTCTCAACCCCCACCGCGAGTAATCCAGTCCTGCGATCGGCTTCCGTTTGAACGTATGTATGTGTATATATGTTGTGTCAGACAAGCCTTCAGACTGGTTCGGCTCGTGCTACAGGATTCTGAAGGATTAAAGTCGCCGAGGGAAATGAAACGAGGCAACAAAAAAATAGAGCGAAGAAGAAAACCAGCTCTGCGCGGTGCAAAAATTGAAGTCGCGATCAGTCGTCAGATCGTTTCGGTGCTAATAAAAATTGTTGTAAATGAAGTTATTCCGATTGCGAGCGATCGATGGCTTGATTTGTTTTTATGATACCCCCGTGAGCTGGTCCCGTCTCTGCTGGCCCCGTGGCAGCCACATTTCCATGCCACCGATCCGCGTTTGGCGAATTGAAAAGTATTCGACGGCCAGGGGCTTTTTTTTTACGATCGCGCACGGCGCGTTATTGGTTGCTTGTTATTATTTTGACATCGTATGGGTGAAAATTTATGAGCATCTAGCCCCGTGTTGACTGCGATCGAATTGGCTGCTGAATTACTTTGTAGCGAGCTTTCCACCCTTGCAAACGGTCCGCTCGCGAACGCGACCCCGGTCATTAGTGGCCCCCGGGGGGGGGGGGGGGGGGGAAACTTGATTGTGTAGCACCGTACCACCGTGGAGGGTGGAGGATTAAGCGCTCCTCATACGTATTCGGTACTGCCGGGCACTGATTGAGATCTCAGAAACGGATTTATGACTTTATTTGCCAACCGAGCTGTCAGCGTCAGCGAGCCGGGGTGTAATGG
This sequence comes from Anopheles merus, assembly GCF_017562075.2. Lineage (NCBI taxonomy): Eukaryota > Metazoa > Arthropoda > Insecta > Diptera > Culicidae > Anopheles > Anopheles merus. Next base: position 27,434,175 of record NC_054084.1, on the reverse strand, counting down.
GAAGCCAGTTAGCTAGATTGACCGCGATAGTGGACTCTGTAGTGGCAGCCTGTAGCGAAATAGCAAGCTGGCGAATATTTGGAAAAAACGAAAGCATCGCTCACAGTTCTGCTCCCATGTGCTCCCCCGATCCCCGGTGTGTGTCATTAGGTGGGGTGGTATTTGGAACAGTGGTTGTTAAGGGGGGAAAAAGCGTTTCTTTAAAGCAAAACTCTCGATAATGGAGCTTTATGGTTTGGAGCAAATCTGGTCGTAAAGGTGTTTGTTGGACACTTTCATTACCATTCGTAAAAGCTCACCGAAGTGAATTTTAGATAATCAGATAATCCTGAAACAGCTTGCAACCTCGATTCATGCGAAACGATGTCTTCTTCGATAAATATGATGAGATTTTTGTACAGTGACGGGAATGACGAGAATACAAATGTTGATGAGATGTGATGTACAGGTTTTCCCCCAAATACGTTATAAATGCCGACCGAGAAGAAACCGCGTATCTCGAATTTCCGAATCCTCGTTACCGTTCCAGACATTTAAGTTTGCATGTAGGATGTGGTTTTAGCCATTCAATTAATACATGTTTTGATTGCGACGGAATATTATAATTTTAAACCTTTTCGCCTGATTTCCGAAATTCGTTAAAAAAGGGAAATTATTTTGCATCTGACAATTTATGTGTCGAATCAATATAATTTGTTAAAAGAACTGTCAAATTTGTGTCTCCTAAGAAGTACCGCATGTCTCGAGGATTACCTGTATTTGCTTTTCTTGTTCTTTTCGTGGAACCTTCGTGGTTCAATATGGTTTCAATATGCTAGTGTTGAACTCAAAGCTATCTCGTGTTGCTCAGTAGTCGAACAAATAGACGCTCTTAAACACTAAGGCTGCGCTCTGGCACCAATCGAACACGACATCCGACTCGAACAAACCCATATAATCATATGGAGGTGCACTGTCAGACACAAACAAACAAACAAGACAAACATGTCAAATCCCATACATTTTTCATGTTCGATGTCGTGTTCGATTGGTACTAGAGCGCCGGGTAACTCCTAAACAATCCGGACCGTTCTTTAATTTATTCAACTGTTCATGAACAAAACTTAATTTCGGAAATACTACTTTACACTACAGAGCTGCACAAAAACCAACCTGGTTGCCAACTTGACTATCGTTGCAAATTTTCGCCGTATGTTTAAACAGCTGTCACATGTATGCGCACGATTAAGCCGCCCGACGGTTAATCCGTTAATAATCGACGTTCTACTGTATTCGTTTTTTCTACGAAAAGGGTGTTTATAGGATTTGATTTCTAGTAAATTTCTAAGTCGTCTGAACCAACTTAGAAATAAACAATTATTTGAAATCGAAATGGCGAAAACACATGCTTTAATTGTTAAATTTATCGAATCGTTTCAAAAATACATAACTGTATAAAATTTTGGTATAATCGTGAGCTCTACACAATCTTTGAAAGTCAAAGTTCTGTTTCACAACCTCTGAATAAGCTATTGAGTGTTAAACGACATTTCAAAATTAAAAATAATCAAGCATGTAAATAAATACATCCGAGCTTTTGCAATTAAGACATTATTTTTCTTCAGCAAGTAACCCTACTCTTCCCATCAACAACTGCTGGAAGAGAATTTCGTTTGCCGCATAGCACGCTCACTCCTTCCTACCGAGAGCACTCGGCCAGCTCTAGCTGAATAACGATATTTTTTTCAAATATGCTATAATTCATGCACTTGTCATCATAATCCACACGAATCCGTTTCGTGCTGCGTGCGGCTCCACCGATTTCACTTGTGCGCAAAAACAGATGGCAAACGAAGGGCGGTTTGCGTGCTGTTGTTGAAAATATTGATCATCTAGAAAGAGAGAGAGAGGAAGCACAGCAACTAAAAAAAAGTCCCCAGAGCTCTTGAACGTGCCCACGGGATGGAGCACCACAGGGAATGGAAACAATTTTCGCCCCAACTGGGCTCGAGCTGGTGCAATATAAACTTGGCGGCAACTGGTTGAACTTTAAGGGCTTGCCTGGACGCACGTAGTGTAGGAGGAATGGGGCGGGCCTAGACTACCTGTGACTACCGTCGAAAGGGCGCTTCCCGTGTTGAGTGTGGCGGTGATTTCGTGCCCGCGGACAAGCGAGCAACCTCGGAACCCAAAACCGTGGGGATAATGAAAACTCATTAAAACGATTTATCACGGGAGAGTGCAGCAAACAGCAGCCAGCAGGGTCGGCATGAATGGGGCAGCTACGGAGGGAGCTTTTACCAGCAAAAGCATCCCGTGTGCGTGCGTTGGTGAGTGGTAAGCATAAATAATAAAACCCAATCAAATCAAACTACACACATGTGGTGTAAATTTGCGTGTAAACATTTAAATTATCTTGTTTCGATTTCGATCGCGTCTCTCCTCGCCCGTTTTGCGAGCGAGTGTGGTAGCAGAACAGCACTAACCGGGACCGGCTTCTGGAAAAAAAAGTTAGTGCACGGACAGCAGGGCTTAAAAAATAACGTTAAACAGCTCCATGTTGTCCGTACAGCGTGTCCGTTGTAGTGCCATTGTTATTTATCTGTTTCTTCGATTGGAAGTAAATAAAGACGGTAGAACGAAGAGTAAGGGCCGCTTGCCCGTCGCCCCGAGAGAAAGATGAGCTGTCAACAGTTGTTTGAGCGTGTCCGGTTCGGTTCGGTACGGTGGTTTCGGTGGCTGATTGGGGTCCGCGAACGGGGGGGTTTAGTTCGGGGTTAATTCCAGGTGAATGCAATTACTTGCCAACCGAAGCAACAGATGCAGCAACTGAACTTTTTTCCCCGTTCTGCCGCCGTTTACTTACCCACAGTCAAACGCGTGCACACATTCAAACACAGAATCAGCATAGAAAAGCGTGGTTAAGTGGCTAGCTTTCGCGGCTAGGTTAGGTGACCGCGTGGTTGGTGTGTCGCGTTTGTAGCTAATGAATAAAATATGGCTGGCAAAAAGGGCGCCGGCTTGCTGCTGCTGGAGCGTGATTTACATCGATCGTTTTTCTTCCCACCGTAACCGTAACGAATTGGAGGTGTGGTAAGATACAGCACATCGCTGAGTTTTGCTCAACGTCTCCAGGCATTAGCTATTCGTTTCTAAACATTAGTGTTTGCTACAAAACATACCTTAAAGGGTAAAATTTGCAATAGCTTTTGACTGTTTTCTGAATAGTTCTAAATGATCGTAAGCCGTCCCTCATGAATAAAAAAAGATCGTATACGAACAAAATGCATTAGCAGGACGATCGAGTCCTACAAAAATCTCCTTCATCCTTTATCGCAAAACCTCATCAGCGTTCTTTTCATACGCATCGATCCAAAACGTTCTAGATCCTTACATCGAGACCATTTATAGCCAAATTCGCGGTTGGCTTGTGGTGAGCAATGTTCCTTTGTACTGTGTGTGTTTTCTTAGCTCTATCCTCCATCGGCATCTGTTTCACACAAACGAGAGGAGGCTTCCCACCTCTCCATTACAAAAAGCCTAGTTTTGTGCAAAAACAGAAGCCACACAATGTTCTAAAAGAAAAGAAAAAAAAACCCTAGAAAATTGTGTGATATTATTGGGGTTGCGATCGGTCGCAGAAGATGAAATACAATCGAAGGATCGAAATAAAAACAGCAAGATCGAGGGTTGAGTGCCAGTTGCCGAAAGACAAAATTGCACACCTGAGCGGCAGTGAACAGAAGAAAGGCAGCAAAAATAATATCCTTTTCCAGCGTGCACCCACACCGGACGAAGAAAGATGATCCTTTTGGGTGGGAGCTAAGGTCCCACAAGAACAACGGAGGACAGCGTATCAGTTTGATCAGTTTGCAAAGATCCTCACTAGAAGAGAGCAGCAAAAAAAAAACACTTTTACAGGAGCAAACGAGGTGGCTTTATTCGATCGCTATTGAAAGACATTCGTTTCAGTTGGACTCACTTGAAAGCAAGGGCAAGGATTGTGGTTCACTTTCGCACTCCAAACCCGTTGTGCTTTTCTTTGAGCTTCTTGTGTCGTGTTGTTTTTTTCTGTTGTGGTCCTCGGATTGTTTGCTCCTGTGCGCTACCAGTTTTCCACGGCTCACTAGAAATGGTTCTGGTGGTTGGAAGTACACGCTGCGCTGAACAATTGCCCCATCCATTTTGGGTCCATTTTTCGATGGTCTTTTCTGTAAGGGGTAAATGTAAGAAACAATGAGAAGATCGCACCGATCGCAGGGTGATCACTTACAGCTTTAAGAAATCCTTTCGCGAGGCGCCTTACCCTTCGAGGCGTTTTTTTATGCATAAAAAATGATTCTTAATATGTGTGCGATCTTTTCAGAGTGCATCCTTTTCGATGTACACACAAAACAAAAACAAAAAATACACAATCCGCTTCCTTCCCATTATAATCTTAAATCCTTTGGACGACGAAAAGCGTGCAACGTGCGTGCACAGGAAAATAAAAAAACACAAACCACCGAGTTAAATGATCCCGCCTCTCGAAAATGTCTTCAGAACATACGACGGTGCACCCAATTCGCTTCGTTTGGCTTCCACCCTTTAGCTGCCACTATGTTGAACAGGAGAGAGAGATGAAAAAAAAATCGGGGCGAGTTCTTATTACATCGTTTGTTTCAATTTAATTTTGCCGACGGCATGGGCGTGCAGTTGCGTTGTGCTGGCTCTTTGCTGTTTGTTCTGTAGCTTCGCCCTGGCCACGGAAGCGGAACGCGTGCCTGCGATTTCAAACCCGGGACCCATGTGCTAACCAAAATGGACAGCATCCGGGCATCTGTTTTGCGTTGAGGTTGTCCTCGGGGCAGAAATCCATCATCATCCGCGGTGATCGGTGCGGCCATTGGATAGCACAGTGCAGAAGTGAATGCATTTTGTGTTTTTTTGTTCTTCACAAAAACAACAGAAGAAGAATGGCATGGAACCCGTTTCGTTATGTAATATAACAAGCTTATGGTGTGAAACTACCCTTGTTTTGGTTATAGAAATGTGCGCTTTATTGATTAGTTTAGTATTTTATATTGTTCAATTTCATCAATCATTATTTTGTTGTGCTTGTAGTTAGTTTTTTTTAATTGTGCTGTAAAACACGGATTGCTGGAGCACAGTACTGCGGTAGTAATTTAACAAAATTTGTTAAGTTTTTGTAAATTTGTACAGTTTTTGGATCTGATTTGAAAGTCCGCCTTTCTAATCTCTTTATTTGTTTCCTTCTATTTTCTTTCTGTATATTGAAATTTTTTGTAATTTTTTTGTTTTTGTTTTGATTTTATTTGTCTACATTTTTTAAAATAGTTGATTTTTTACGTCCTTTATTTACTGTATTTATATTTAACTAAAGATACTCAGTTCGCTCTCAAAGGCAGACTATGGCAATTACAAGCGGATTGAATGAATTATATTTCGTTAGTTTTGTTTAGATTACTTGTTTATATGGTAGAAAAACAAAACTTCAGTAAAAAGGTATAAAATGCACTTAAAAGGGGTTTCCAAGGACTTCTTGATAATTTCTAATGATTTTTATTTCCGATACTTTCCCAGGAGTGATTGGCATGATTGAATCATGTTTTGAAACAAACAACTTGTTAAAGTTGTCAAACATCCTGTTGGAAAAATTCATAATATTTTAGAAACGTACGAAACATCGTTGACAATATTAGATGACTATTTGTGATTTGTTAATGTTTGTTGTAATTAGTAGTAGTTTATAAGTAGCTCTTCATAGTTCCAATGAACTAGAAGGATAACTAAATAAATGAACTGTTTTAGATTGATGAGCGCAACGTCTGCTTTCTAATTTCAGTTTAGATTATAGTGTTTTAGTATGCGTACTTTATTGAAAGCATCAAGCGATCGAATACAAAAAAAGCTACCTGTCGAACTAAAAGAAGCTCTATGCAATCGGCGCAGAAATCAAACCATTTGTTTCACCATCGCATATAAAATACTTCACTAATTGAGAGATACTAAGTGACAGAGGCACGTTCATTGAACAATTTTATTAACCTTTTAAAGCAGACTATGCAAATAAGAACAAAGAGCACTAACAAAAACGCCACTTGCTTTGCGCACACACAAGCTTCACAACAGCGACAGTTTTACTACTATTTACGCGATATTTCCACTCCCAGCCGGTAACAGCAGCTGATAAGAGATGAGTTCAGTGGCAACAGCAAATGGGGTTTTTTTTTTTAAAGCAAAGCTACTCTGCTCCTGCTTACGCTTACCGGTTGCGTATGCGCAGAAATGGAATTCAATTAATTAATTGTATTATTTATTTACCCGTAGACAACGACAACTTCGCCGTTCAGCCTCAAGCCCCCGGCCTGGCACACCATTTTAAGCCGCGGGATGTGCAAAGATAAGTGGATTATCATTGTGATTTTGTTGTTGTTGCTCTTTCCTCTGCCTTGAAATGTTGTCGCGTTTGTTTATCTGCGCGAAACATTAAAGCGAGAAGTAGGCCTTAATGTAGGCCACGGCAAGCGGATGAAGCTTATCGCGCAGTGTTAGCAATTTCTATGCAGATGCAGCCAGTTCGTCGCTTGACGGGTGAGTCTTTCGTTTGCGATACGCTGCCAAGAAGTTGCGAATGGTCGTGCCTGTTGTTTTCGCAAAGTCACAGCCTTACTTTGTCTTCATCGTCAGCTTGTTTATCCTGGGATGCTTTGCTTAAACGCAAAACCACCATCGTACGGTGTGAAATTGTTGCTCTGTTTTGGAAGGGATAAACATCCTTCAACACCTGCTGGGTCCGGTTAGGCAGCGTTCGTGATCGTTACATTCGGTCGGATCGTTTTTGGTGGTTTATATTTAATTTTGCTATATTTTTATGTGTTCGCTCGTCGTTGATCGGGATTAAAGCCTCGAACACGTTCCACCGGGAGCCATTTGTTGGGTGATCAAAAAGCATGTTGCTCCTTTGTGTTTCGACCGACCAGTACAAAAGGGAAACAATAGGCCCATCTCGAGTGAAAAGATGCCGAGCCGGCGTTCTTTTTTGGGGGAAATAAAATGGTTTAAAAAATGACCCATTACCGGGTGAGTGTGTATGTGTGTGCATTAAACTCATGGCGATCCGAATCGAATCGGAATGGAAATGGATCGCTGGAACGTTCGCCCCCGAGCGATCCTCAACCTACCCGCGTGGATTCACAAACGATTGGCCGAAAACGGTCGCGGGTCAATGCGTATGTAAATGTGGACATCCATATAAACAGCTAATAACATCATCATTGCCATACATAAAGAAGGTGCTCGCGTTTCTGGCGCGCGGCTCGAGTTCATACGGGCGGGAGGTTTTTTGTTGTTGTTGTTCTCTGCTCGTCTGTTCCCTCGTTTTGTTGTTGTTGGTGTTGTTGTTGCCTTCCAGCTTTCTGCACCCCTGCCCGCGAAGAAAACTGCCGACCGAAGCTGTCAAAACGCTCACGGATCAAAGCTCTAAGTGCTCCGAAACAAACCGAAAACGCCGAGTTTAAATGCCACCACCGCCACAAGCTACAAGAGACAACGGAACCGACCCTTTATTCAACAGTAAAATAGAGAGAGAGAGAGCGAGAGAGAGAGAGAGAGAGAGAGAGGAAGAGAGGAATAGGGAGAGAAAGACAGAGAGACGGAGAGTGAAAAATGAAAAATTTAAATAAAATGAAACCGTTCCCAAAACTCCACTCGCCGAATGATCGCGACTCGATCGATCTCCTTCTCTGTTGTTACTGTTGTTGTTGGCAGCCGTTATTTGGCAGACGGACGCATGAGTGGATTTGGCTTTCCCGCGTGGATGCCCAAGAGTCGGAGGTGTGGAGGTGGAACATAAACTGAGAAACTGACAAAACATATTCACACAATTCATAAATTTGTTAATCCTATATCCCGTCTGATCTCCGATAACGGTGACGGCGGCGGTGGCTCAAGATTGATAAAGCAGTTGCCGGCGAGAAGGGAAGGTTGGCATAAATCCATTAGAGACTGAATGCTATGGCCAATCATTCGCTGTGAGCCGATTGATATGTCGATCGTATTTTGGGAGCGCTGCCAATCCTGGCCGTCCACTCGAGTCATGCTCGATGACAGTTTTCGTTTGCGGACGTTGACAAATTAAGGCCAATTTCGTTCCAAAATGGGGGGAAAAAGGTTTAAACAGATTAATAGTATCAGTATCACACAGCTGTAGTAGGTATATTTCACTTAATATTTTGTTACAAATTACGTACAGAATATTTGTTTTAATGATTCTAAAAGTTACAACATATTAAGCATTAAAAAGCATCAGCCAATGCTATTACACTTCATCACGTTGTGCGATGAGTTTCGTGCATATTCTTCTCGGTTTGCTTCACTCAGTAAAGAGAGGATTTGAATTATCTCTTATTTTGCGTATAAATTCTGTACCGATCAGCGGGAGATTTGTTAACCAATTATGTTTGGCTGCCGCTCGTGAAAATGTATGTTGTGGAATGCATTCAACCACTGTATGCTGTTAAAGCAAGAAGATATCGTCTTTGAAGGGCCGATTCGATGTAGTGAGGATGATGTTTTTGATAAGGTGAAATAATGTACTAAATTGTTTCGAGTAGCTTTGGGGTAGTTTGGAGTGTCTATAGCAACTGACTTAATCTTTTAAGGAGTTTTATGAAATAGGTAAAAAAAATAAAATTAATAATTAAATAATCAGATGCTTTGTAATATTTGTGAAATCAAAACTTATTAGATACTAGGTATTTAAACAATTAATGCGTTTATGATTCTTATTTATTTATTTTATTTTCATAATATTGTTCCTCCATCTTTTCTAAATGCTAAATAAAATTCTTTTTTTGTAACTTAAATAAGATAAATTTAGTTTTAATTTGATGTCAAACCGTTGCTTATAATTATTTACTTTTTGTATCTTTGTTGCTATCAAATGTTGTTACTTCTTTTAAGCGACAATGTAAAATTACAGAACACTGTTTCGAATCGTCACGCGGCAAACTGTTGGCGATCACGGAAAGGTCCCGTTTCTGGCCAGATTAATAAAGCTGTTCCAACCAACCTGGCACGATTATCATCCCTCGGTCCCTTCCCGCTGCGGAAATGCATCAACCGCTTGCATCAAAGCCAAAGGCTGACTGCACTGCCAAGGAAGGAAATACCGTACCCAGCAAAGACAACCACAAAACCGCAGGATGCGTCACTGAATTATCTGCGCTTTCGAGGCCGCGTTTGCTTCGTTGCATTATTTATTGATGAAAATATGGAATAAAGTACAAACTTTACAAGAGCTCGCTAAATTAAGCGTGAAGCACATGGAGAAGAAGACAAACGAGACGGGGGTAGGGAAGCACAATCCCTACCACTTGGGCTTGAGGCGGGGGGGGGGGGGGAGGCATGTTTTGCTGCGTGCGTTGGCTCCCGACCGTGCCAAAATCCATTGCGATCTGATGGCGACGGAACGAGCGTTCAGGGAGAAAGACTCTAGTGAGCACAAGCGACGAACCGGTTCGGAAATATTTTACGAATAAGAGAAAAAAAAAACAAGGCGAATCAAACGAGGCTAGTGGGAAGGTGATTTTGCCGCCCTGCCATGGAGTGGATGGGGAGATGGAGGGCCTGGTAAACAGGGGAAAGAGATCAACGCCGTTAGGTTGAGCAGCTTCCGCAACTTGATCCCGTGCGGGCATATGGCGGCATATCGTTTGGGTCTGGGTCGCCGCTGCCGCCAAATTGGTTGCGGTTAGCAGTGTTGTGATTACGATGTGCTGCCTTCGATTGGGTCAATTAAGTTGTCTATGGCACTAAACTGGTGCGTTGCTTGTTGCCGGCTGTTTCCTTCCTCTTTCGTGCCAATTTGCATACCGACTGCAATGGGCACAACGAGAATGAAAAAAAAAAATGCAACCGGTAGAGGTTACTTAATGAAGCTTATGAGCTTTTTATTTCGCCTTTCACTGTGTTGCCTACAGCCATGTTTTGTGGAGCGAGTGTGAAGTGTTCAAGCTTATGGAAGAGTGAAAGAGAGAGAGAGAGAGAGAGAGAGAGAGAGAGAGAGAGAGAGAGAGAGAGAGAGAGAGAGAGAGAGAGAGAGAGAGAGAGAGAGAGAGAGAGAGAGAGAGAAAGAAGAGGCTTTGATATCGCTTACCGCTTGTCACTGGTGGAGATAAATTCTTTCCACATGCTCGGGACGGGGTGGCAAGCGAACGAAAAACTCGGATGCTGGGATGCCCGGACACGACGGCGTGGATGGAACCGTGTTCATATATCAAAATTATACGCCGCCAAACAACTTGACTCAAAGTCCATCTTCTATCGGTACTACCGGTAACGCGGTGTAAGCAGCAGCCACTGGGCTCCGTTTCGTTTCGGTAAGGGTGCTGGAGCTGGTGGTGCCTTTTGAGGTCGCAGATTCTGGTGAGGGGAAGGTGTATGGGGCCAAGGTGACTCATTAGTGCAAACTGCAATCCGAGGAGAATACGATATTTACCACGATCATTCAGACTCTCAACAGATTGGGATTATAATTTTGAAGAGACGCGGGATTATTGGGATTATAAGACATGAGACGCGGAACGCTTCACTTTGGCGGCATTCAGATGCGATCGGACGAATGTGGATGAGATTCTATTGGGGAGGAGGAGGGAAAGAAAAACAAATGTGTAAAATATGTAAGGCTTAATTTAATGACCAAAGACGGGCTACAGCTGTGGTGCGGGATGGTTAATAATAAAGAGATATTTGCAAAATACAATCGTTATTATTGTTTAGCTTAAACGGCAACTTCAATTTATTGAGATATGTGTTTTATTGTGCTTGATTAGCATTAAATGGAATGAAAGTTGAATTGTTACTTCTATTTTTTTCTCTTCATAGTTATGACAATCGATGAAATAGTGCTCCTCTCACATTAAATGTACTGTAATCAGTGATGATCAGTGAGGACGAGGTATAGTTTTACACATGTCAGTAATTTAAGCGAAGAAATTACATAATTACATCTACAAATTGCCTAGAATTCTACAAATAAAGACTAAAACTTAGAGATATTTAAAAATGTGTTGACAGGATTACAGGACTGATACCATATAAGAGAACATGATTAACTCCCGAATAAAAGCAGCAATTTGCTCTCAATAAATCTGATTCTGTCCTTAACAAAGCCTTTACGAGAATAAGATTTGCTAAAAAGTAGTTCATGCAAAGTATGAAATACAGTTAATTTCGAGAGATGGATATAGTTTAGATCTTAATTGTGGTCATCCTAGTTCCCAGGTATGACTAGAACAGGTGTCTCCAAACTTTTCAGTTTGCGGGCCGGATTGCTTCGTAAATAACGTTGTTGAGGGCCATTTACGCGTTACTTTTGGTAATGAGAACGTTTAAATCTCTTTTTGACAAGAAAATACTTAATAAATATTTTAAAGTTCTGCATTTTTCTTTTATAGTTACTTGAGTTTTGTCTTGGTTTAGTAGAAATTAAAAAATGATGAAAACTGTCAAACATATATGATAATGACATTATCCTTTACACCATCATCGCGGGCCGCATTATAGGCTCTCGAAGGCCGCATGTGGCCCGCGGGCCGTAGTTTGGAGACCCCTGGACTAGAAGATAGGCACAGTATTGAATAATTTTTATTTTATTGTTATTCCTCTGATATTTATTAGAACACAGGGATAGAATTTATCATATTTTATGTTTTGCATTTTTGCTTATCACAATATAAAAATTTATCGAGACTGCACTGTCCAGGGTATAAAAAAATACTAAAAATAATCACAAAACTAGAGCTAATAGTTTATGAGCCAAAGATACTATCAAACACATTCTTGTGATAATCTAACTAGTTCATACTAACATACATGTATAAAAGATGTCAATAAATTTAAACGCAAATAAATCATTTCTTTATCGCATCATGAGCTAATACGACGTTATTTAATATACATTGTGGAAATTTATGCGAAATGTTTACGCTCTGAGTCCAATAAACTTACGGTTTCACCATAAAAGGCTCCGTTTTTTATGAATGACGCAAATACATCTCTTTGAACGACGAACGACGTGGAAACTTTCAGTCATCAGCATTGGAAATGAAGAACGAAATGTTTTCCGACAACAAAACGAAACCATATCGTTGGCAAAAATTTAAATACCAAAACTAAATCACCGTCATTCTTTCCCCCAAGCCGCCCGGCTGATGCATATGCGGGTTGTAGCGTTATGTTGCTGGCTTCAGTTTACCGCGAGGCTAAATAAATTTCCTTTTTTGGCATTTTTTTTATTTGCAAACCTCTTAAAGACTGACCTTATCAGCATGTGTTATCTAAATTAGTAAAACCGCCAGTCACAACAAGCCGAACACACACACAATCTGCAGAGATCCACTAAGGAATGGGTTCATACACCGGTAAGGTTAATGTGTGACCACTACGAACAACATCAACGGCCACACAAAAAACCTCACACTGGGACGTGCAAAGCGAAACTAATCCGAAAATTTATAGCTGTCAATTCTGTTTACTCCAGAAATGCGTCGGAACGTACACGTCACACGGAAAGAGGAAGTGGGTACACGTGAGGGGCAGCTTTGGTGGTTTCGATTATGTGTGTGTGTGTCTTTTGGGCCCTGTTGTTTTGATGTTGTGGCCGATTTTGGTGAATTGTTTGCGGAAACGCTTCACGGGCTCCACTTACAGTATCTTCCAGAGCGCTCCAGCAGTGCGATCACACAAAAGGATCTTCATTAGTAATGGTTCCCCAAATAGACGGGGCCGTGCTTGAAGCTCAAAATGCTTGAACGTTTCAATCCTTGCTTCACCCACTGTTTGCTATCTCAATCCGATTTCGGAGCTCCAGGCGGCGTGAAGCGAAGGGAAACACAATGTTAATACCTTCTCACGCACTCATACACGGTCTCTTGTCAGCCTTTCGCCCCTCGTATGCCTGAGCACCGTGCGGCATGAATCTGACTTAACATTCTGACACGTTTAATGAAATATTTATAAATGTTTAGATTTATTGGTTTGATTTATTAATTACATACGAAGGCTAGCTGGGGCGCGTTCTGTGGGCTCGGGACCCCAATCTATTCTCTGTCGGCCGTGGAAGCGAAACGAAACGAAATCGATCCTAAGGCGCTGGTGCTGGTTTGGGGAGGCATGTGCTATTGCGTCCAGCACTAAAACAAAAATCAAAAAAAGCCTCCACCAAACACCGATTGGGAGCGCGTTATAAGCTAGCAACCCCGAACGAAAATTTACTACGCAAGCAAATTAGAGTGAGATAAAAATCGGGTCTACTAATGATCCGCATCCTGCAACGGCCAGCGGGCTTGATCATCGAGTACGGGGAGCGACCCCCATTGGACCCCTAAGGTGACGGCGACCGTGCGTCCCCAATTTTGGACCATCCTTTCCGTGGTGTCCAGGTGTCCGAAACCGTCCGGTCCGTGCAGAGGATGGGTTTTTAGCGTCGATAATTGCTGCCCGGCTGCGCGCCTAGGCTGATTTATAGTTATCAGATTTCGGTTGGGCCGCGCGAGTGAGATACAGACGGTGCGGGAATTCGAAAAAAAAAAACATAACCATAATCAGACACACACAATGTGGCAGGAATGTGTTGAGAAATGTTTTGATTCGACTTAAATGGTCAAACATTTGGATCCGTGGGGTTCGGGCCGGTCAACTCGCCCTGGCGATACCGATCTAAATCGCTGCATTTGGCTGACGGCGAACGGTGCCGATTAGAAATGAAGCTCGCGGAAAGCCATTTACAAGCCCGGGCCAGTGTCCCTGTCATCATGTTGGGGTTTGGGCTGTCTGTTTCCTCCCTCCCTCCTCCATTGCTCTGATCTCTGCCCTTCCCAGTGAGTTGCACCGGGAATGGGTGAGATTTATATTTAAATAATTTATGTCTTTATTACAAACTATCGCTTTTCCGTCTTCGCAACGGGGCCGGAGTTTTTAGGCTGTTTTATGCAGGAAGATATCATCTTTATATGGTGGCTGAGAGCTGCAGGGATTCTCGAGGTTTTAGCCAATGGGTTTAAGTTTACGGTGCGTTAAAGGCAGCAGCAGCAGCAGCAGCAGCCAGATTAAACGTGCGAAATACAACCCAATTAGTCAACTCGAGAAGGAAACATCACCGACAGTAGCTTCTTCCAGTCGTCGTGGTCGTGGTTGATGGTGGAATGTCTGTATTGTTATGAGATAGAAGGAAATTGAATATACATGCGTTGGACAAAGTTTTAGTACAAATTAAAGAACAACTAACTTACTAATGATTCCTTTAGGTGGATTGCAGGCACTTATGAAGTTCCGGAGTATCATTGGCGTATTATAAAGTTAGGTCCTGTTGTTTCGTCTTTTTTTCAAGAAGCTCCAGTACATCGGACTTGTTTGTACCATAACTAAGATGAATTTCAAAGTAAACTTGTTGAAGTTTGGTATCTAAAAGATCCTTTAGGGATTTTAATTTAGTTGAAATTGTAATAGAAGACGCATCAACATCGAATTTCTTAAATAAATGAAATAATCGTCGCAATATTAATAGTGCATTACTGAACACTGTCTTTTAAACTTAACTGATTTTTGAAGCTTTTCTGCTATCATAAAGTTGAAAAAGCGACACTGAATCTTTAAGATACACGTTGGAGCTCTATTCATTAATTCAGTTCAGTTTGTTTAAATGTTATGAAGGCAGTGAATCACTAGAAGAAGAAATTCCTGAAATCAACAATAAATTCTCCCAAAAGCGAAGCGACAAAGGCATCCTTTTGTCATTTATTGGTTAATGAATTATTGTCTGCTGTGGGAAGTGAAATCTCTCGCAAGCACTCCATCTCTTTAGCCTTTGTTTTACTGTATTTGCATACATCTATCTGTTTGCTTGCAGCCGTCACAATTTCGGTTGGTGCTTCCCCTTTACACCCGCATCGCTTTAGTGCGGGGCAGTGCATTTATAACTCCATTCTAAAGTTACTCCTAATTGAGAAATTATGAATGCCTTCAACCCTCCGCGGGTTTCATTGCTCATCCTCCCCCACTTCCTTCTCCGCGTCGTATAATAATGTTATTAATAAAAAAGTACATTTTATGCAGCAGCTTCCTGCATGTGTCTGTATGCACCTATTTAGTTCCCAACCACCGTTTGTCCCGTTGTATGACGGCTTAACTTTTGACTGATAAGAAAGAAGTGCTCTGCACGCTGGGGGTTTCGCGGTTTTATGCGTTTATCTTCTTTCTTTTAATGTTTTGAAAGTTGTTAGCTCGCGAGCGAGGGTGGCTGGGTAAGCCGATCGTGCGCAGTGGAGAAGACCCGCGGGGTGCAGTAAAATTAGCTGATGGAAGGAAAGATTGAATTAAATTAGAGATAAGATCTAATTTACGCTAACCGTCCTGGAGCGAGTTGTGTTCGAGGCTTTGAGCTTTTTTGGCGCCGCGGTAAGGGCGGTAAGTGTTGGCCTTCGTTGATCGAGAGTGGTTGCTTCTGTTTGACGGGGGGGACAGTGCGTATTAAAGCTCTCAGAGCAGATGTGGCAAAGTGTAAATTTTTGGAAAAAGAAAGACACCTCAACCCGAGCGTAAGATGAATTGTCTGTGCCGGTGGTACGGTACGAGCGGGATTTGTATAAATATTATGCTTAATTAGTTGTTTCGGTAAAATGTTTTGGTATAAATAGCCCCCGGAACGCAATCTGGTTTGAGTCCGTGTGGCCGAGGGGAGCAAAAACGAACATAAAAACGTTGTGGTACCACCGTGCTGGAGCCAGCCAAACAAAATGATGAATAAATGATGTCGATCCAACCGGTGGTCCGATAGCGGGCGCATTACTCTTGCATCTTCAACGCGCGTGACGGGTTTGTTTATTGTTTGAATCTTCTTCTATTATTTTTTTGTTATTTTGGGGAGATGACCTAACAAAATGGAGCTGCAACCGAGGCCGAGTGCTGTCTGCGTGGGGTGTAGGTTTTGTTTCATACTTTATTAATTATTCTCCATCCATTAGAGCACGAGCGAGTGGAAATGTTTTCGCAGTTTTAGTTTTCTCAAAACGCTCTAACATTGGGGTGGGTAGGTGGAAGCTCGTAAATCAAGCTGCTGTCTACGATGGAGCACTGCGAAGCTTTCGGTGTGCGCCATTTTCTATTGCATTCGTTCGTTTCAGCAATAAGTGCTGCAGAGAGGAAGTACCGGAATGACGAATGCATATTCAATGGGAAAGGTGTTGGCTGCTACAAATTGGGAAGGAAAGGTACGCAATAAAACTTCACCCAGGAATACATTGACACTTGAAAGGAAATCTTCTCTCGGCGAGCGTTTTTGCTGTGATAATGTACGACTAGACAAATTTATTTCCCTCATGGCTTCTGCCCGTGATCGCACCATTAAATGCGCCCATTTTGTGCTCCCATCGAAAGAAGAAAAACTCGCCAGCAGTGCCGTTTGCTACATTTTACGCCCAGCCAGTGTTTAGTGCTGTTTGGCGCATGTTTTTAATCTAAACAAAAATGCAAAGACGCCCGCTCATAGCGAAAATGAAACGAGAACGTCTATAAACATGTCAGAGGCGCCCATACCGTGCCGGGCAGCAGTTCACGCGTTCTGCCGTGTGCAGCATGGAGTGCAAAAATTAACGGAGCTTTTGCCTGCCTGCTAAATATGTGCAAACGCGAAACTAGTCACAAGCGCACTTTCGACACAAGTGCGTTTGGGTAAGGGTGAACAAAAAAAAAAACAAGAACTCTACCATGGGAGGGAAAACAGAATTTATGGGACTGCAATTTGCCACTGTGCGTCTCGAAAAGCGTTTCAGCACGATCGCTGGCGGTGGTGTTCATGTGGTAGTTTAATTAAAAATGCAACTACCTTTCCTCCAGGGCTACACGGCTATCGTTCATGGGGCAGGACAGTTTTTTTGTTGTTGCGATTTTAATCCACCTCGTGCACTGTGGGCAAAATGTGAAACAAAACTTAAGGCAAAATAATAAAAAAATAAATAAAAAAGACGCAGAGCCGCATAAACCGGGTTGATCGCTTGATCGCGTGATCGCGTGCCGTGCACCGTTTGGTGTAAAACAAGCAAAAAAATGGTCGAAAGCGACGAACCGTTCGTCACTTTCGTAGCTTCCGTTTTTGCGCTCGTTTTGCGTGTGTGTGTGTGAGAGCGTTTTTTTGTGGCTGTTGCTGCTGCATTCATGTACCATCAACCCACACTGTATCCCACCCGATCGAACGCCATTTTCCTTTCCCTATCATTGCACGTCCCGACCCGTGGTTTGCCCTGCAGCAGAACGCTTTCTGTTTCCTTTTTCGGGGGAGAGAAAGAGAGAGAGAGAGGGAGAGTGAAAACAAAAACGTCTTCTTTACTGGCGCGGTAAGGCGGATGGCGCCCTTGTACTGCGGACCACACAGTGTAAACCGGGGCAATTAGACTCGGCTAATGCTTTTACGAGTCTGCATCCCTTAGACGCGATCGCACTCATTCGTGACCGGGTCGGGGGTAAGGCAAGAGAAAGACAGGGCGACCGAGCGGCCTCTTGTTTCTCGTAAATTAAAACATCACCAAACATCACATCACGCTCTCCGATGGACGCCATGGAAATGACGGCAAAAAAAGTCGAAAAATAGGTCAAAAACAGGCAAAAAGGTCGAAAGCGTGTCGTTAAGCGACGAACCCGTGGAGGTTGGTTGAATTAAACTTTTATTCCTTACTTTACTGCCATCCTCACTCGATCGTTCGCCGTTCTTGTGTCACTTCAGCCAGAACGTCAACGGTGGCCAGCTCGCTGCTTTGTCGATGTGCCGCCCGAATGGCCGTGTCGATTGGCCATCAAGAGTCCAGAACCGTGGCACAACACGAACACTCGAAGTAATAGAGTAATTTATGTTCTTTTTCTCCAATGGGGTGTGTCTGCGTCCTGTGTGTCCTGTGGTCCGTTTGTCGCTTCCATTTCTTATCGCTGGGAATATCCTTTTTCTCCTCCGTTTGAAGTGGGTTTTCTTTCGTACGAACGTGCTTTCTTCCTTCCTGTGCAGTGACGTCGGCTTTTGGCTTTGTTTTTAAAACGCTTGATCAACCATTTCATCATTACGAGACGGAAGGGAGAACAAAATAGCAGGGCGTTACTAATCGAGTACGCATGCCGTTGTCACATCAATCGGGCGTAGGAAAAAAAAAGCGAAGGCAAAGAGTATCAATTTCCTCCAGGAAAGAATGTTCGATCGTTAGATGATGTCCCGAAACTCGATAGCCACTTATACCACACACACACACACTTCCAACCCGGGATCGGGTCACGGAGCTTCTTCATGTGTGGCTCACGTGCAGGCAGGATTTTAGCATATGGTACGCAACTCGTGCGCGCCAGGCAGGTTTTTCCTTCCTTGTTTTTTATTGTTTCCATTAGCCACGGGCCATCGTTAGCTGTGCAGTCGGGGAGCACACCCTACACCCTAGCCGGACGCATTACGCATTACGGATCGTTGTTTTGGCTGGTTGTTGGGCAGATAAGAATGAGAGTGCGGCTGCACCGAACGGAACGACCTTCCATGGGCCGGCGCTGTTTGGCTGTTTATTAATTTATGCGGCAAGTATTATCAATGCAACCGTCACTAATAGGTACAACGAGCAGCGCAGATAAGGTACACATTGCGCCACATTGTTGGGCGGGCCGGGGCCGTGGCAGCTGCCACCAAAACCGGGACTGCATTTGCAGATGTGTGGAAAGGTTGGTTCTTTTTTATATCGATCACTTTTGGTTTGAGATGAACAGGAGAAGAGTGGAAACATATAACTTAATGACTTAATATTTTTGCTTTTTACGATTCTTTTTGAAGATTCGTCGGACGTTTGGAAAATAAGAAGATGTT